>NW_023270265.1:8943671-8988584 GCF_011800145.1 Mirounga leonina | reverse complement strand
ATATCTCTATTGAAAAAAATCACTTTTCATTGTTCTAGGGTATCTGTAAGGTCAAATCTTAGAAATGGAAGGGTTGTCTCCAAGGATAAGTACATTTCTAATTTAGGAACAAATTGCCCTCTATTGTAGCAATTTACTATTCCCCATGCATGTATACTTATTTTCCTACCTGCTCATCAACAAAGTATTATTAAACTCTTTGCCATTACGATGAGCTCAAAAACAGTATCTCTGTATAAATGAGTAGAGCACACTTTATCAGAAGCAAACACAGCCTTCTTTCCCACAAACACATACCTTATGACTTTATATTAATGCTATGATAATTCTTTCCTTTTATTTTGATTTAATCATGGCTTTACCTTTTAATGAGAAAGAAGAAAAATGATGGGGGTATTAATAGTCATAAAAGTTGATGATGATCAACAATTTCTGTGCCCATTGCTGATGCATGTCTGGAATTAACCTTCTCGTCCTGATTGATTTTATAGGAACAGCCAACAGCCCAACTGCAAACGTGAGGGCTCATCAATTAAAAGTATTAAATTTGCATATGTTTTCAAGCTAAACAATATTTTCAAAATGGTCAGTCTTTCCTTTTCTTGTTTGTTAGGGTACATTCATTGTGCTGCACATGACCTTCTGAAAAGCAGGAATGTTAGTAAGAACAACAGCTAGAAGTCAGGGGACACTGTACCCATCCACGCACCAGCCTGTAACAAAGTCAACCGATCAGCCTGGCGGAGCCATCACATGAGTACGTGGAAATAAGGATGCCAGTCAAAGCAGCTGTATGTAGTCTTTCTTGAAAATATGGTTTTTAAGTCATTGAAGAGATTAGAACTGCGGTACCTGGCTGGCTCTGTTGGTAGAGCATGCGACTCTTGATCTCAGGTTTGTAAGTTCGAGCCTCATGCCAGGTGTAGAGATTACTTAAAAATAAAACCTTTAACATGTATCATATGACCTCACTGATATGAGGAATTCTTAATCTCAGGAAACAAACTGAGGGTTGTTGGAGTGGGGGGTGGGGTGGGAGGGATGGGGTGACTGGGTGATAGACACTGGGGAGGGTATGTGCTCTGGTAAGCACTGTGAATTGTGCAAGACTGTTGAATCTCAGATCTGTACCTCTGAAACAAATAATGCAATATGTGTTAAGAAAAAAAAAAGAAGAAGAAGAAGATAGCAGGAGGGGAAGAATGAAGGGGGGAAATCGGAGGGGGAGATGAACCATGAGAGACGATGGACTCTGAGAAACAAACTGAGGGTTCTAGAGGGGAGGGGGTTGGGAGGATGGGTTAGCCTGGTGATGGGTATTAGAGAGGGCACGTTCTGCATGGAGTACTGGGTGTTATGCACAAACAATGAATCACAGAACACTACATCAAAAACTAATGATGTAATGTATGGTGATTAACATAACAATAAAAAGACTGAAAAAGAAAAAAATAAAATATTTAAAAAATAAATTAAATAATTAAAGAGATTAGAATTAGAGCATGTTTATGTTTGTGTTTTATGAGAAAATATCAAATTGTTTAGAACAAGTCAATACCGATTTAAAAGTAAAAACAGTTATAACTTTTGTTTCCTAGGTATAAAGAAAACAATAAGGCTAAAAGTGTTAAAGTGACTGGGAAAAGTGAAACAGGATATGGAATATTAGGAAAAAACTGCCAAGGTTCAACTTCTGTGTTGAGAACAACAGCCTCAAAGAAGCAATTTTACAAGACACACTGCTGAATAGTTCATTTTTTTTAATGTGACATTGAAAATGTGGATCTTTCAGAGTACAAAGGAAAGTCATGAAAGTATCTTCAAAATAAGTCAATAACACTTTTTTTGTGACCTTTGAGATTAATATTTTATAAGAATCCTGTAGATAAAATGGAAAAGTGTTTAAGAGGAAAAGGAAAATTAAAAATGCATATATGAAGACTCTTGTCCATACATTAAGCCAAAATTGAGAATTTATGATGACATAAGTCTTGGACTGAATATTTCTTTCTCAAGCTCAAATGACCCTCACTTACGATATTAAACAAATACACCATTAACAATCAACCCAAATAAACCCATGCCATTTATTGTTAATGTTTGTGTTCCTTATCTCCTTATATCAAAAAGACCATTAATAAGGAGCCATATTAAGAATAATGGTACAAATATCCAAACACCAAAGGAATTTTTAAAAAAGATTTTATATATTCATTTGTCAGAGAGAGACGTGCACAAGCAGGGGGAGCTGCAGGCAGAGGGAGAAGCAGGCTCCCTGTGGAGCAAGGGGCCCGACGTGGGACTCGATCCCAGGACCCTGGGACCATGACCTGAGCCAAAGGCAGATGCTTAACGACTGAGCCACCCAGGTGCCCCAGGGCAATTCATTTTATAAATGCATCTCATTATACATTTTTAAACAAAGTTTATATTGTATCTTCAAATCTAAAATTATATCAACTAAAACTTTATAGCAACAATTCCGTACTGAGGTATTCTAATTTACTTGCCTATAAAACATTGTCCCTCACTCTTTGTATGGATTCTCTCTATTTTAATTATGCTTCATCTGACTCAGCCCAGTGAAGAGGGGAAGCTCCAGGCAATGTTTTGGAAAAGGTGTTTGGTCCACATGCTTTCTGACACATAACCTACCAGTGAATGTCAACCTACAAGTGCATATTAATGTATGTTTCTCGTTCCAGAATTATTTTTTATATCTATTCTTCTTTAATCATTTGTGTTGACTGACTCAGAAAACAGGCATGATAAAGACACAGAATCTTAACGGATACAAAGTTTATTAAACTAAAACAAAACCCCACTATGAGCCATGTATATAAAAAAAAAGCCCTAAAGTACAGAAAGAAATTTTTTAAAGGGCGAAAAAACAGACCACTCAAATGTGAACAAAATTAAATAAGCCAGTCAATATTAATATAATAGAATTAAGGTATTAAGTAAATTAACGGTGACAGCTTATAGTGGTAAAATTATATTCAGAATTAACTATGTCACCAAGGTTTTATTTGAAATGAACAGTAGATTGATGTTTAGCTATGCCATGAAATCACTTTTTAAATACAGAAGAGGTGAATTATCACAAATACATTCAATTGGTAAAAGAAAAGACATAAAGGATATAAGCAACAAGAGTAATTTCATAGAAAGATTGTGAACTGTGTCTCTTTGGGTTAATAAATTGCCTTTTTAATGAAACAATTAGAAAAAAAGATATTATTTATTTGTCTATGATGAAAATCCTTACTATTCCAAAATTGCATATTTAGCCATGTAGGGATGTATACATGTGGTCTCTATGCTTATAGATCAGAATCTCAGATTATAATCTCAGATTACAATGGTAAAAACTTTTGAGATATAATTTCAAACAATATTCTCCTATGTTTTTAATCTCTGCCAAATAATATTGGGTCAAGGAGGAATCAGGGGCACAGAACCAGCCTATTAAAAAAAAAAAAATTGCAGGTAGCTTCCAAAAAAAAGTCATGGTGTAAAGTACTTTTACTATTGAAAAGAAAAAAGAAAAGCTTTACACCTAATTTAACTAAAATGACACCAAAAAATGAGGTCAATGCTTTAAAAAGTACATTAAGAAAAGGGAAAAACAAATAATTTTAATAAGAACAGTTGGCTCTTGAACAACACATGGGTTAGAAGGTGCCAAGCCCACATGCAGTTGAAAATCCCCATATAACTTTTGGGTCCCCAAAAACTTAACTATTGATAGTGTACTATTGACCAGAAGCCTTAACAATAACATAAGTAGTTGATTAACATGTATTTTTTTATATTATACATATTATATACTGTATTCTACAATAAAGTAAGCTAGAGGAAAGAAAACATTACTACGAAAACCATAAGGGAAAGAAAATACATTTACAGTACTGTACAGTATTTGTAAAAGAAAAAAATCCATGTGTAAGTGGACCCATGCAGTTCAAATCCATGTTGTTCATCTTTAAATAAATATTGGTAAAATCCGGGGTGCCTGGGTGGCTCAGTCCATTGAGCATCTGACTCTTGATTTTGGCCCAGGTTGTGATCTCAGGGTTCTGGGATCGAGCCACCACATCGGGCTCTGCATTGAGCACGGAGCCTACTTGGGATAATACCTCTCCCTCTCCTTCTGCCCTTTCCCCAACCCCTCTCTTTCCCTCTCTTATTAAAATATATATATATATATATAAGTATATATAAATAATATATATGTGTAAAATTCATTGAAATCTGAGAATACATTTCATGGCCTGGTAAATGTACTCAATTGGAAAAAACCCCACTTAAGTATTTAGAAAAGAGAGATAAGTCAACTTCGATTGTATGATAAGATTATTAAATAAATGGGGGCACCTGGGTGGCTCAGTGAGTTGTTAAGCATCTGCCTTCGGCTCAGGTCATGATCCCAGGGTCCTGGGATCGAGCCCTGCATTGGGCTCCCTGCTGAGCAGGGAGCCTGCTTCTCCCTCTCCCACTCCCCTGCTTATGTTCCCTCTCTCACTGTGTCTCTCTCTGTCAAATAAATAAATAAAATCTTAAAAAAAAAAAGATTATTAAATAAATTGACAACACTCTTCTGAGTTACAGAAAAGAGAAATGATAAAGACAAGACTGAATAAGTTGACAAAATAACTATCTTACTAAAAAGGATCCTGATGATATACTGGTAAATTCACTTAAAATACAAAGCAGCTTTAATACAGCTGTTACACAAATTGCTCTGAAATTTGGGGAATAAATGGAGCCTTTTTAAGGTATTCTGTGAAATAAAAGTAAAACTGATATCTAACGTTATAGACTTTTAATAAAAAAATTAAGCCAGGTCAATTTCACTAATGAATATTAAATTAAAATTTCAAGTGCATTATCAGTTGTTGCAATTAAGCAATGGGATTGTTTATCCTACGCATAAAGAATATTTCTATACAGGCGAAACTATTAGTTTAATACATATGAATAGCTTAACGAGTATAAAGCATTCCATTGGATGTGTTTTGATAGAAAAGTCTATGCACAAATTTTTATCTATACCAAATAAAATAATATATTGAAACTCTCTATAGTCTGATGCAAAATAAATAGGTAAATTAATTAATTAATATACTTAATAAGCATTATCTTATTTAATATTGATTTGAACTTCTGGATCAATACGATAGTATGGGAAAACCAAATAAGAAAATGTAATAAGAGAAGTCTGTAAAACAAAAGATGCATTATTTTCATACCGCCTGATTACAAGCCTACAAAAGGCAACTCTAACAGAAATGTTTAGCTCGTAAGGTATCCAGATATAAGATAAAAATACAAGAATCAGTACATTTCTTATGTCATTATAAAAAATATATAAGAGCTACCAGTTAAGCAATAAAATATATAGGGTAACAATCAACAAGGGACACGGAGGAAGACATAAAGAAATCTACAAACTACCAAGGGAGTGTTAAAGAACCCCTGAATAAATGCACAGAAATACCACATATATGAAGGAGAAAAATGAAATATTATGAAGATGAGTATTTCTAACCCAAACTAGAAGACTCCATGCAAAAATATTAATAGTGCTTATTCCTAGAGCAAACTGATTTTTTTTTTTTTTATTTTCAATCTGCATTCTAGGGCACCTGGGTGGTTCAGTCAGTTAAGCGTCTGCCTTCAGCCCAGGTCATGATCCCAGCGTCCTGAGATCCAGCCTCACATCAGGCTCTCTGCTCAGTCTGCTTCTCCCTCTCTCTCTGTGTGCTCTCTCTCTCTCTCTCTCTATCAAATGAATAAATAAACCTAAAAAAATAAATAAATCTGTATTCTATAAATATAATAAGTTTGTAGTTCTATAAAATAGTATCAGTGAAACAAATATAAAATTTAACAGAATGTTTTTTCTTTAATAATTTAAAGATCTCAATGTTTGAATAAAATAGGATAGTGAAGAAAAAATGATTGAACTACAGAAAATAAAAAAGCCCACTCAAAAGTAGAGCTAATTAAAGAAATGTGGAATGGCATAGAAGAGGAAATATTACTGGGCGCCTGGGTGGCTCAGTTGGTTAAGCGACTGCCTTCGGCTCAGGTCATGATCCTGGAGTCCCGGGATCGAGTTCCACATCAGGCTCCCTGCTCGGCAGGGAGTCTGCTTCTCCCTCTGACCTTCCTCCCTCTCATGCTCTCTGTCTCTCATTCTCTCTCTCTCAAATAAATAAATAAAATCTTTAAAAAAAAAAAAGAGGAAATATTACTTAAACTACCTAAAGAGAAAGTTCATAAATTTACACACACATACTACACACACACACACAAATACTATACATGTGATAAGAAGCACATTCACACATGAGAGGAAATGATTCTTCAAGGATGATTTTTATCACTTTTTTGATATATGAAATGATCATGTGTTCTGACTTGTCCAGGACAGTTCAAGTTTAATTCACACAACAGTCTTACAAAACGAGTGCTGTTATTACCATACATTTGGCAGAGGAGAAAACTGAGTAAAGTTAAATGAATTTTCCTCTTCTTGAAGCTAGTAAGTGATAGAGTGACATAACTTTTGTTTTCATTCTTTTTTGATAGCTCAATGAGTGATACTGCACAGCTGTCCAAACCAGAAATATGGTGGGTCCCTTTGAATCTTCTCCTTCCCTCTTACCTTTCTTCCTTCATTAGCAAATATATCTTGGTATTCACCTCCTTCAAACCTATCTGGTATTTTCTCTCTACATTCTCACTGCAATACTTTTTTAAGGTCACGGCCTCAGCTTCCGTTTCTTAATCTAAAAACTTCCCCTGATTCTTGCTCTTTTAAAATGATGAAAATATGGCTCATCTGCTATAGTTTTGGTATGAGAAGCTCATATTCCCCCAAGGGTGCTAGTTAATTTTTCAGGCAATGAATATGGAGAACAGATAACATTAAAGCTTCTCAGACTTGCAGACCTCCAAGAGTTAGAACCAAGGTGGGATGAGCTTGAACTCAGAGTCTCAGGAGCCAGGAGGCCACAGTTCATCTCTCTCCACATGGCCCAACCTTCCCTCAGGTCCAGGTTTCATCCTCGGTCCCCCAGTAGGGAAGCATCCTTAGGACGAGCAACTCATTTCAGCGCAACTCATCACTCTGGGGGGCTTGGAGAAAGAAAGATGGGGAGATGCCTACCTGAGCCTAATGAGTCTTTACCAGTGTTCCTTCTGCTCCCCATCCAGGTTTGTTGCCTATGTTTTCTAGGTGGCCTCAGCCTTATAGCTTGAGGCACCATGGTGAACACTGGTACACCAGGCCACATATGGGGAGAAGTAAGAGCAACATCCTACTGGTTCCTTTCCCATGTATCCCTGACAGCCACACCAGCCACCTCCTACTCTAGGCTTTAGACTGCACATACTGCAAAGTTCAAAACCCCTATGTCCCCCAGTGGTTTTTCACAGGGGTTTTTCCCAATGTCTTCCCTGTATTGATGCTTTTTCTCCACAGTTACTTGTGGTTGATGCTTGGGAGGGTAGAAGTGGCACAACATCTAAGTAGGAACATCTCCTTTCACTTGGACTCTCCCCTGCCACTAACATGCTCTTTCTGAACCAACAAGAAAGACAAACACAATCACTCTCCATAAACAGCTCAAGAAAGTCTGCAAGCCCCCAACTGCCACAAGTGGCTGAAAGCCCAAATTTCCTTTTCCTCTGGTTGTTCAATTGTTAGAGGGTTTTTTGTTGTTGTTGTTATTGTTGTTGTTTTTACCTTCTTAGTCCAAACAGAAAGAAAAGCTGGCTGAATTCCAGCAACTACAAGTGTTGTCATTGCAGTTATTGCCACAAGGTGGCACCACTAAGGAAACGGTAAAGCTACCAAAGGATCCTGATCCATCAAGATTTGCAAGTTTTTGTTTGCAGAAATCCCAACCTAGTGAGGAATGGAGAGTGGGGTTAGTCTCTCTGCTTCTCAGGATTATAGGATTTTTAAAAATTCCTTAACCAACTGAGCCACCCAGGTGCCCCAGGATTTTTTAAAATTCCTAATCAAAAGTCCCAAGTAGAGAAGCCAGGAGAGAATGTTCCACCTCTACTATATGACAATACAAAATCAGCTTGGTCTCTAAGTTCCAAATTCGAGTCTGGATCACCACTCTATTCTTCCACCTTCTCCTTGTGAGCTCACCTTTGGAGCTCTTGGTGTCCGTCCCTGCTGTGAACCTTAATCAGATCATTCTTTTCCTCCCAGACAAGACCCCTTCTCTTTGAGTTTGGAGACGCATGGTTTCTTCATCTCCTCTCTCCTAAAATGCCTTGAGCTCCTTATTACATTAATTGTTCATTCTTCTCTAGAACTCTGCACCACAAGGGATCTACTGGAGGGGCAGGCTAATGCAAACACACACATACAATAGACACACACTCACACACACACATACCATTTACCCTCATTCTGCAAGATTCTGAGTGCATGCCTGCCTCATATTTGCAAAACTAAGAGGGTCTGTTTAAATAAAAGAATGTCCGCTACAAGACCACTTATAAAGCCTGACTACACAGAAAATAAACTGGCAGCTTCTATAGATCAAAACATATAATACATGCATAAAATTAACATGTTACTCGCTGGCTTAATACTCTTTCTTGGGGGTGCCTGGGTGGCTCAGTTGGTTAGGCGACTGCCTTCAGCTCAGGTCATGATCCTGGAGTCCCGGGATCGAGTCCCGCATCAGGCTCCCTGCTGAGCAGGGAGTCTGCTTCTCCCTCTGACCCTCCCCCCTCTCATGTGCTCGCTCTCTCTCATTCTCTCTCTCAAATAAATAAATAAAATCTTTAAAAAAAAATACTCTCTCTTGGTTTTCTATTGCCTTCAAAAAATTCACTTGTTAAATAAAAATAAATAAATAAAATAAATAAAAAATAAAATAAAAAAATAAAAATAAAATAAAATCTAAGTTCACTTTATGTCCGTAAGAGAATGTTTTCTCCTAACTTAAGGCCCTGCTCCTTGGGAGAAATACTAATTGTCCAGCCTAAACCTATAAACCACAGATGTGGTATATAAAATCCCTCTAACATAACAGAGACCTGATGAGACCTTTGGCTTACAAAACCGTTCTGGATGAGATGAGCATAGGACCAAGTCATGCTGCAGGTACCCAGGGATTATTAAGCAGAATAATGAACTAGTAAGGTAACTAGTAGAGACAGAAGTTTCCAGAAGCTTCACAAACATATTCTCAAATGAGTGTGCATGAAATTTGCTTAGACACAATTTCTGAGCTGCTTATGGATGATGTATCATGGTGGCAGGATTTTGAAAAGACCCCTGTGATGGGGAAGACAGGTTCCCTTTGTGTACATGAAAATTTAGTTACTGCTGTAAGTGTGAACGTGGACAGCAGCATGGGGTATCATCTGGGACATTGTCAGAAATACAGAATATCAGGCCTCACTTCAGATCTGCTACACATGAATCTTCAGTTAAGCAAATTCTCCAGAGGATTCACCCACTCAACATTTGAGAAACACGAGTCTCATTCACTGTTGCCCCAATTCGTCTCAATAATGGAGTCATCTGAATGTGGGATTCTTGGGTGCCATCTTAGGGCACCTGAATCAGAAGTTTCAGAGGAGGAGCCCGAGAATTTATTTTTAACCATCTCCCTCAGTGATTCTTACAATCACCTTAAGCTTGACAAGACTGAAACATCAAGAGCATGAAACAAAACTGAGATTGGCGCTCAGTCCTGTCACCTGCTGGCTGCCTATCCCTGAAGAAGCTACTGCCTTCCCTCTCAGAGCTTCCTTCATGACCTCAAATGGTGATACAACGTCCCTTTGCAGATGTAATATGAGGGTTAGGTCGGCAACCATGAAGCAATGTATTAAGGGTCAAAACATTCGCCTTGCACTTAGTAGGGGTGAAATAATCGATGGCTATTAGCATCTTCCTTTCCTTCCCTTTAACACCTCAATTCCGCCCTCTGAAAAACGCTGGTGGTGGGAACTGCCTAGAGTTCTTTTCATTTATCAAATGTATCTTTACTGAGGAGGTGGCAGGTTCCAGAAGCAAAGATGAACTCACAGCCTAGTGGGAGAGTCAGTAGGTGAACAGGAATATTATAATAGAAACAGAAATTTTGCTCACAAATGAATCATTGCATACATCCAGATAATGTTTTGGTTAGCTTGTGGGGGAAAGAGATCAAAGCTACTATTTAATATCATTAAAACAATCATTATTCCTTTCACAAATGCTAACACAGGCAGAAAGGAAAGAGCTTTCCAGAGCACTGAAAATAAAACCTTGTTGCAGAGAGTAAGCCTTCCCTGTGACGTCAGTTGTAGCTGTAAATTAGCCCAGCAGCACACCCCAAATGGTAGCAAAATTATGACCTTATTTAAAGCAGATGCTTTATCAGCTCATCCTTTCCGTCAATTCTTCCAACCTAGTGTTTTTCACTCTCCATTGTCCTATTATTCACCCCTATTTTGAGTCTGTTTTCCTTCTGAGGGTGGAGCCACCTACTGACACACACTCCCCTCCCTCCCGAGAGTTCCTAATTGAATTTCTGCCCTTCAGGAGCACAGGGTCATTGGGATGAACTTGCTGTCAGAGGGCTCCAAGGAGGCCAGGCTCTGGGCATCATTTCTGTGTTTCTACACCACCCTCTCAGAGCAGTCCTCTGCCCCAAAGCCTGGCGTTTGTTTGTTTAATGAAGTCTTCTGTTGAAATAGTAACTCCTTTCCCTGATGCTAGCTATAACTGCACTTATGATGCGTTTAAATGAAAAAGTAGCCTTTGAGGAACTACAAAGGCACCCTTTTTCAGGAACTCTAACAACCTTTCTTTCTCTGGTTTCTGCTGTATGTGTGTATCGCTGCACATGTCAAAATGCCACGTGATGCATTCTTTTTTTTAAAGATTTTTTATTTATTTATTTGAGAGAGAGAGAATGAGAGAGAGCACATGAGAGGGGGGAGGGTCAGAGGGAGAAGCAGACTCCCTGCTGAGCAGGGAGCCCGATGCGGGACTCGATCCAGGGACTCGATCCAGGGACTCCAGGATCATGACCTGAGCCGAAGGCAGTCGCTTAACCAACTGAGCCACCCAGGCACCCCGCCACGTGATGCATTCTAAGGAAACTCTACATCATTACCTTACTTTGACCTCCTACGAGTCTCACAGCTGCTCTGCTAGAGAAAAGAAATACTTTGTACTTGGGAAATGAAGGACATTCTACTCAAATGTGCCAATAAGTATCTTCCAACTTCGCTCCCTCACATCCTCCCTGAATAACTCCCCAATGATCGATGGTCAAGGCATCCTTTAAATGGATACACTTAATTCATTAGGAAAATTTTTAGTGCCAGAAAAATCCTTACTTATACTTAAGATGTTAATAAATTAATTTTAGATGGTAGCTACTAAACGGTCTTTGCAAATATTTCATATATGTAGATAAAAATCATAAATTAATTTTGGGTAAATAAAAGGATTCTTTTTTTTTTTTTTTAAAGATTTTTATTTATTTGACAGAGACACAGCGAGAGAGGGAACACAAGCAGGGGGAGCGGGGGAGGGAGAAGCAGGCTTCCCGCAGAGCAGGGTGCCCGATGTGGTGCTCGATCCCAGGACCCTGGGATCATGACCTGAGCCGAAGGCAGA
The DNA here is from genome assembly GCF_011800145.1 of Mirounga leonina. Lineage (NCBI taxonomy): Eukaryota > Metazoa > Chordata > Mammalia > Carnivora > Phocidae > Mirounga > Mirounga leonina. Next base: position 8,976,925 of record NW_023270265.1, on the reverse strand, counting down.
CGCTTAACGACTGAGCCACCCAGGCACCCCTAAAAGGATTCTTGATTTCATAATTTAATCAATAGGACACTTACAGGTTTGAAAAAACCATACTCTTGTCTGTTCTTTCCACTCACTATAAAAATTCAGAGTTTGAGAGAATTAAATTAAAGATGTCATTATGTCCTGATATGTATTTGATAACCATTTGGACACAAGAGAAGAAATAATTCAGAAAAGAAGTTACCAACTGCAGAATTTATGTCATAAAACTGATTATTCTTAATTGCATTTAAAACACATTTGAAATTTCCTCCCTGGGGTTTGAAGGGAATTTCCTCCAATAGCAGCTCAACTCTATGCCTTTGTTGGCAAACAAGAGCAGGCTTCAAACTGAGGGAGGAATAGGCTCTTATCCTTCCAAGTGCAAATTCGTGTTACTTCCTCTCAGAAGCTCTTCCTGGCTTTAGGACTGACCATTGATTTTTGGAGTCTCCTACACAGATATGGACTACGTACATACAGATCATATAGACTGGATGATATAGGTCACAGAACTTGTCACACTGAATTGAACTAGAAAATGTCCATCTCAACCCCTCTCTTATTAGTTTTTCTGAAAACATTCATCACTATATTCCTACCACCTTCCATTGGACCCTGAACACTGAATATGCTTATTAAACACTGGTAGAATAATGGGAATAATATATCAAATTGCCATTTATTTTTTAGTGTATGTATGGTAAAACTAAGCATACCTTCTATACCTGTCACATATGACATACATATGTATAAACATACCTGTATCACTCACATATGACATATATCTCTGAAAAAGATATTCTTCAAAGCATGCTTAATGCTTTCATTTTTTTTTCCTGTTTCTCCTTTTAATTTTATCCTTAATTTCTCATTTTTTAAAACTTGAACAGGGGATTTTGTATGTAAATATACTCGATGAAGATATTTCTTCGAAGTTTACCAGTCTGGTAAGGATTTCCCTACAATCTCAAGTGTAGGCTTTGGTGCCAGTGATTGTCAGTGTTTGCCCATCATGGAATTCTAGCACAATAGATTGTGGGGACTTCTTGGTGCTCCAACTAAGAGCAAGTTCAGTAAAGGAAGAGGTGCTTTATTCTCATTTGCCATTGGACCTCAGTGCCCTGCATGATACCAGATACCTAGTAAGTATTCCATATATGTATGAGTGTGTGTACGTATGCATGTTCAGACTATTTTCCAGGGGCACATGGGTGGCTCAGTCAGTTAAGCATCTGCCTTCAGCTCAGGTCATGATCTCAGGGTTCTGGGATCAAGCCCCACATCGGGCTCCCTACTTAGCGGGGAGCCTGCTTCTCCCTCTGCCCTTCCCTCTGTTCATGCTCTTTCTCTCTCCCTCTAATAAATAAAATCTTAAAAAAAAGCAGACTAGTTTCCTGATATTCATAAAAGCACCAGAATAGCTGTGATCATGAAAAAATAATAGAGTTGTAGAAATGTACTTCAAGATAAACTTCAGAAATGCTGTCTTCAGCTTATTTCTGTCGACAAGGAGGGCCTGGCCCTCCTGTCACATTTCTTAATTTTCACAAACAATGGCTAGGTAGAAAGGTAATTAAAGACAACACTAACTGGATGTTGATGTGTACTTGCACAGCTGCGGAGGACAGTGGAGAGACCCTGGGCTCTGGGAGCCCCCTGCTCTGCTTTCTCATCCAGATCTTGCTGGTACTTGGTGACTCAGAGAATGCTCAGCTGATTTGGAAAAGGGGGGGATAATAATACAGAGGTGGTACAATCTTGTGAAATTTATATTAAGAAAAACACATAGAGCATACGTGATCTTCTATGAATTTGAGTTTCATTTGAATTACAATTAGGGCAACCATATGTCCTACTGAACTTAAGGTATTCCTGGTGTAGGCTTATTTTACAGAAAAAAAATTATTAAAACTGCCATTTACATCTCAAACATTTTTAGGTTTGGATGACAACCTATATGGTCATTCAGATTATAATATGTATATATATGTGTGTGTGTGTGATTATGCATAGACAATGTGATCTGGTCCTTAAATATTCTTTTATATATATTTTTAAATAGATGCTCACACCAAAGTGAATTGAAAAGACATACCATCCTCAGGAAGATGGAAATGTTGCCTAAAGTTGTCAAACAGGCAAAGAGTTCTTTCCTCACTGGATGAACAGACTCTGCAGAAGTGTGGTGCATATTCTCTCACTGCCCCAGGAGCCTAGACAGAACATCCCAGCCATCTTGGTCCTGTTTTGAGAAGATCTTACTGGAATGTTTGCCTGAGAAGCCTGCATGGCAGGAGCAGTGTTACCATATCTAATGTTGGTCACCTCTGTACAGATAGACCATCTCTAGCTAAAAGGATATTTATGGATATGTTATCAGTTTGTTTGTTTTTTTTTAAATAAACTTGGGAAAAGAATCCATAATTCACTTAAACTGTGGCAAATGTGTCACTAATTCTGGCTGAGTCTGGGAGCTCCCAGCTCGCTCCAACCCAACAGGTCTGCGATCCCCACATACAGGAAGCAGGTACTTAGGGAGGCAGATCCAGGGGTTGCTGTGGAGGGTCCTCAGCCAGAATGGCTTGAACAGTCCGAGGGGAGGGGAGTTTTCTGCATATTCCTGTCTACAGAACAGGGAGAATTTGCCTAACAAAAGGTAGCCCCTTGTTCCTGCTTTTCCCCTAAGTTTACTGCTTGAATAATTATAATGACCCTTGATTCTGAAAAGTGTTCTTGCCCATGATCCATTATTACTGTGTTTTTTAATAATTTATCTGGGTCAGTTTAACTCTCCTTAGTGGGTCTAAGCTGAACTTCATGTGCTTAGGAGACTCTGAGTATACCCATCTTGAAGCTCTGGCACAAATCAAATGATCTGCAAACAAAGCTGTGCAGACAGCAACATACGCACCTTATTATATTCAACCCCACTAACTCCATTAAATTCACTATCTGTTTATACCAGACATTTTACTTATACCAGTCCTCACAATGATCCTATAAAGTAGGGATATTATTGTCCCCAGTTAACAAATAAGAAAACTGAGTCACAGAGAATATGTGTAAGTTGTCCATGTGCTAGTTAGTGGGGGAGCACTGAATCTAACCCACCAGTCCAAATGGGAATCATCAACATAATAAAGGCAAGTTACATTGATGAAGTAGGAAAGGAAAAACATTTTTTCCTCTTAAAGCTATATTCAGCAAGAAGAAAGTCTTGGAACATCAAGAACCGGCTGCAAAATTGGGAGAAATAACAGAAATTGGCTAATCTGTCAGAGTATCCAAATTAGCAGTGAGAAGCCTGAGCCCTCAGAAAGCACAAGGAATTCTCTGGCTTGCCCTTTCTCCCCTTTTAAAACCCGAGTCTCCTCTTAATCAAATATACAGATGATACCCACTCCATTTCTCTCACAGGATTCCAGCAAACATGCTTTGGTTTGGTTTCAATATAAGCAGAAGGGAAGAAGAGGAAGGAACTGAGGATGACAGTATCACTATATAATAGTATCTGCTGTGTATTTAGAGTTTTTTAGATGTTGCTACTTTTCATTCTTGTATCAATCTTTAGGACCAGTATTTGTCTGTCTGACTCTCTTTTCAATACAGGACTGGAGGTTCTGGTTAAATACCTTGCAGACAATCCTCATACAGCCAGTATAAAGGCAGAGCTTTTAACTCAGGACTCAAATGCCCACATTTGCCTCATGTGCCTCTTATCCCAAGTCATATAAGGAAAACACATTTATGCCAATTCCTTGATACAACAAGAAACGCAATCAGAACAACCACCTCAAGAAACGCCATTGCACTTTTCAACTAGAGCGGCCAATCAAGTTAGAAAACATTAAAATAAGGGAAGAATCTTTGACCATTAACTAAAAAACACGTTTTTATTCTCTATCAAACGTGCTTCTCTTGTCTTGTGCCCAATATTTAAGTGGCCCTTTGAGAACACCAGCTTGGGTCCAGTACAAACAGGTTAAAATAGAAGTAAACCAATACCTACGTGTCATCAAGTGGCAAAATTATGTCCACTGTGCTGCAGTTCTTTGCTTTTTGAGCCACTGAGACTCTTTTCACAAACTTCATCCACAGAGAAGAGACACACAGTTATCGCTTGGCTCGTTTCTTTACGTCAGGGGCAATCAATAGACAGCCTGTTATGAACACGGCTATTGCAAATTACTCAAATTATGTCTGGACTGTGGCAAACATTTTCATGAACATTTATCTAATGAACTTGAAAATTCTTCTGAGGCTCTTCACCCTGTTATCCAACTCCATTCTGCAGGGACTTTGCCACTAGGCCTGGATTTAGAGATATTTCAGCCTCCATCATCTCCTGCCAGTGGAGTTCAGGGATATTTGCCAAACTCCATTTCCATTCTGCCTTGCGTCAACTGTGGGGAATCATTAGCTGCTGTGCTCAGAGCACTTACTGGAGAACCATTTGATAAAGAGGACCCTCACTGGGTGGGAGAGCTAATGGATCTCCAAAGTGACAGAGCAAAGCACTGACAGGGAGGGTCCTGTAATTTTATATAGTTTATCATTGGGAAATGGTTACACTGTGCCCAGTCAACGCTCTTAAAAATAGAAGCTTTGATTTCAAAACCTACTCAGGCAGAATGAGACAAAGTAAGGAAGAGCAACTCCTCATAAGGCTCCCCCTCCTTTCCATTGCTTTCCCTGCTCCCCAAGTCCTGGGAGCATTCCACCCATATCACTACTGCCCAGTCCATCAGCCCATTTATGGAAGTACAGCTTCAGGCAATGGTTGCTATTGGACTGCTTCTCTCTTTTTTCTAGCAGTTCCATATTTCAAACGAGTCAAGCATCTTCAAGGGAATTGCTTGACAAATTTCCAAAATGATCGCTTCAGATCAAATTCAGCTAAAATGCTATCCTCCCAAAGTTTTGAAAATCCATTTTTACAGCAAGGCTGGCGAAACATCTAATGAGCTTCAATTCAGGGGAGGCACATCCTTTTAACTTGAATTTGGCCTCAAAACAAGTTTGGCCCAGTCAAATGTCTACCAATCTTTTCAGTCACAATGGCTTCCTCTTTCACTCTAGTGAAATAAATTACGGATAGCACCATTTCCCAAGTTCTTAAAATTTCTAGAAATGACATAAAAATAAATATGTTAGAGAATATCCTGCTTTTATTCAGAATATTTTGATTCAATGAGTTTCTAGTGACTTGCTTTCCTTCTCACCCAGCTTTATTTCTGTAGGATATACCTTTCTATTATTTAATCCAATTTTTTTATGTTTCAAAACACACGAATTCAGCATGGAAAAGAATTAGTGTAAAAAGTGTAAATGAATTATTAATAAAAGAAGAAGCACACACATTCAAATATACTTGGTAGTATTTAATCTGGAAGGGCTTAATTGGAAGTTCTCTTATCAGCCTAATAATAATGAACTATAATGACCTTGATTTAACAGAGACAGGGACACTATCTATCTTTCTTAATGGAAAGATGAGAAGCAAGGTCAAGTGTTTTAACCAGGTATTACATAAATGAAATACATGTGTAATGTGCAGATCTTAGAAAATTCATAAGGTTTGAAGAAGAAAATAGTTGTAAAACCTATTAGTCTTTTTACTAAGCTCTTTTTTAGAATTGGATTGTTATTGTATGTTCAACTTTAGAATATCCTGAGTTTCATATATATAACATGATATAATGAGCATTTTCATGTCCTTAAAACATTATGAAAATTCTAGTTAGGCTGAATTCATCCAATGCATGGATGTGTTCTAATTTATATAGAATTATAAATTCAGGGTTTTTTCCTAATACAAATAAATCTGTGGTGAATATTCTTATAAATAAATCTATATATACATTTCTGTACACTACATTTTTAGAAACAATGTAAATATTTTGAAACATACTGAAACATTACATACAGAAGATACTTAACAAAATGTACTCCCTCAGATAGTGAATGAAAATGTGCTTTTACTCTACTCTCAGCAAACTGGTTTTAAAAATCATTAAGTATATAACAGGGAAAAAAATTTAATTTGCATTTCTTTGTGAGGCTGAGTATTTTTCATGTTTATTGGTTATTTGTATCCCTTTTTAAGGGAGGAATAAGTTCCCCTTGTTGCCCATTTTCCTACTGAGACTTAATTTTAGTGTTACACTAGTTGATCTATGTAACTCATTAGAATATTAATTCCTTGCCATATTATACAGTTTACTGATAATTTGTCTATCTTTTAATTTTATTTCTGATTTATGGGATTCAGACCAAAAAGCAATGGTCTGTCAGGCTGTTTATTTTTTCCTTCCATTGCTTTTTGTTCAAAAGATCCCTTCAATTGCTGACATAAATAAATATGTAATTTTATTTACTGTTTTCAAGACTTTATTAATTACATCAACTCTTGAATTCATTAAAAACAACTTTTCATATAAAGAAGGAAAGTAAAAATCCAAATTTGATTTGTTTTACCTGATAGCCAACCAAATTTACTGAGCCATCAGCCTCTCATTTTCCCTCCGATTTATGGATCTCTCCTTACTCTACACTAAGTTCCAGAACATACCTCGTTCTGTTTCTGCCAGTCCGTCAGCCAATGATCTAGGACGTTATGGCATATTTTAAATTCAGCAAGACCAAGTTTGCCTATTTATTTTTCTTTAAAATCCCCTTTGTCAAGTTATTTTTAGAATCTTGGTATTGCTCTTAAATTTTCATTAGCTTGCTCTGTAATTTCTAAATACTAAAAACGGCTTTCTAAAGATACACTAAAGAGTAAGAAAATAACGAAGAGAAAAATATGAAACCTCCCTCATGCTGTTAACATTTTTGAGCATACACTTTAAGGATCTCCATCAGAGATGATCTAAGTAGGTTTGCAACTATTCTTCTTAGGCAAGTAAACAGAAAAGTGTTAGAGCATGATCAATCTTTCTCAACATAGAAAAAATTTTTTGATTCATAGGATCACAATCAGGATTTATCATAGGATTGCAATTTACTTTTAAAATACTAAAAAGCATAATCTTGATTTCTCTTAGATCTGAATGTCACAAGTAAAGCATTTAATGAGCTAGATTCACAGAGACCCCTACATATTGCTGGTCTAATATACTAAATTGTGTGTTTTATTTAACTTGAAACATGGCCCAATTGGTAATTTATCACAAAGATACCCCTGATAGCATGCCAGTCTCGTGAAAATACTTTCCCTTGTTTTCCTTACTTCCTGACAACAAACTACTTCATTTACTCCAAGTGCATTACAAAGAACAGCACCATTTAATTCCTAAATTCATTTCTGGATGTATTTATTTAACAATACCTTGGTGATAGGAGGTGCTCAATAAACATTTGCCAAATGAAGAAGAATGAATGAAACATACTACTTAAATAGAGTGCAATACAAAATAGCACATTATTAATAACTACATGGGAATTCTTAGAAGTGGCTGATGCAGGAACAAATGTAAGCTTTTTATTCACGGCAAAGCCCAGGAGATGAAGAGTGGGCACACGCGATGTGTGATTTATTCATACACTCTAGTAGGAGATTTATAGGCATCTATTAACCTACTCAAGTTCCAATTCTGTCTTAGGCTGTTTTTTTTGTCATGATTAGCTATGTTGTGACTCTGTGTTAAATAACAGGTTGTCTGTGCTGAAATATGCAAGAAATATGAAGACAGAAGTTCAAAAATTATATATATACATCATTCCAGCTAAATCATAGACGTATCTCTGCTTGTGTAGGCAAAAAAATTAGACATGCATATATGCACAAAAGCAAAAGATATTTTTTCCAGACCTGAGATCCATTATCATAGACTAGATTTGTCTCCCAAATAATTAATATGTTGAAGTCCTAACCTCCAGTAACTCAGAATGGGACCATATTTAGAGAAAGGGTCTTTACAGAGATAAGTTAAAATAGGGTCATGAGAGTGGACACTAATCCAGTATGACTGGTGTCTTTATAAGAAGAGGAAATTTGAATACAGACACAGAGGGAAGAAAATGAGAACACACAAGGGAGAAGATGGCCATCTATAAGCCAAGGAGAGAGACCTGAAGGAAACAACTCTGCCAATACCTGGAGTACAGATTTCTAGCTCGCAGACCTGTGATAAAATACATTCCTCTTGTTTAAACCACTCAATCTGTGGAACTTTGTTACAGCAGCCCTAGCAAACTAATACATCATGAACTAATCCAGAATATAGTGAGATTGTATGTTGAAAAAGAATAAGAACTATTTTTGTTATTTTCAACATTCTCAGTTTTCAAAAAGATCAATCATACCCACCTGGGTACTGTGGTGGGGCCTGATCTGATCCTTCCTTTGGGTAAAACACCATCCCAAAAGTCACTGCTTTAGGTGAGACTTCTAATTAATCGCTCCACCAATCGATTAGGAATTCAGACTTAATTAACTGCATCGCCCACTTCCACATGGTGATCTCTTTAACGTATGGTTGAGTATTTATGAGAGCTTGGATACAATTCATGCTTTGAATGGGTAGATAGCTCTTGGCTTTTGCCTTGAGGTCTTAAAGTCACTTGTGTGCTTTCTACCTCTGTCTACACTGACCTAATAAATATAACACAAGAAGAGGGATGTGGGAAGGAGCATTCCCACTCCCCTTCATCCCCAACCCAATTTCATAGGACAGAAATAGGGTGTAAATTTTGTAAGTGGGGTAAGTGTAATGGCAATCCCCAAGTCACATGGAAGCCATGCTCTCAAGAGTGAGGAAAGGTCCTGGTTCTGTTTATCTTGACAGAAGACAGAGATCTGCCACTGTCACTCATCGGCTCCTTCAAACCTGTGTCACCCACTGGGACAACTCATCTTCCTCGTGGACTGAAACTGGCCCTTAGAGTCAGGCAGGATTTGCCAACATGTTCCAAGCTCCTAACTACAAGGCGCATTTCTCTGTGCCATCTTTTTTTTTTTTATTCTTATGTTAATCCCCATACATTACATCATTAGTTTTAGATGAAGTGTTCCATGATTCATTGTTTGTGCATAACACCCAGTGCTCCATGCAGAATGTGCCCTCCTCAATACCCACCACCAGGCTAACCCATCCTCCCACCCCCCTCCCCTCTAGAACCCTGTTTGTTTTAAAACAACACAGAATGAAGTTTTATAATAGCAATATATAGAGGGAAAAATCGTAATTTTCCATTCTTCATGATTCAGAATAATTAATTTAATAAGTGTGTCATATGAGAAGAGTAAATAAAGAGAAGGAAAGGGGTGTGGATATATATGATCACTGAAGCATATACAATTGAAAGAAAAAACAAATTACCAGGGGTAGTGCTGGAAATAAAAGCTCAGTGGGAAATATTTTTTGGATGCTAATTTGATTCTTCTATGGAACCTTAAAGCTGCAGTGCCTACAAGTGCACTATTTATTTCAACTTGTTTTTATTTTTAGCACTTATATAATAACCTTAAGTCTCTAAAAACCAATTAAACACCTCCTGATCTCTACTGGGAATTTTCCCTAAGTAGTTCTCTACCTAGACTATAACAGGACTATGATTTCATTTACAACATCTTGCTGGAGAGTGTTTCATCAAGAGAGGTGTTAAAAAAATAATGAAATTAATAAACGAGGGCAGAATCAAGATGAGCTCCAGTCTTCTCTGGACACAGTTACAGTCTGGGGTTTGGTTCACAATCAACACTGAGCCGATAGATCTTAGATGAGCAGTTTGCTTTGCCATGCCACATTCTGTAGTTTTAGAAGAAGGTATTATTTCTTAGTACACGCCAATGTGCCTAAGTCCTGAACCAAAAAATGCAGCCTTCTAAAGTGAATAAATAATTATCTCTATTAAACTGGTAGATATAAAAGTAAACCCTTCTTTGCTTAGTCAGGTAAAACTCAGATCTTGGCTATTTTAATTCAGTTTTACCTTCTTCAAATACTAAAGATACCAGCCTTGCCCCTTCCCGTCTTAAGACTCCTGATTCTGCCGTTCCAACAGCTGGACTAAATGCATCCCACGTAACACTGCAGAGCTCAAACACTGCCCCCTCCCAGCCCACCCCGCTGCCAAGCCTCTTTGAGGGCCTGCCCCCACGACCGGCCACCAGGGGCTTACCGACAGTGTTTATGGGATCCCGTCAGGGTTTCGATCACAAAGCACTCGCCATCATTGAGACAGTATGCGAGGTCCTTGTCTCGGCAGGGTTTGAAGTGCTCAGATCGCTCAGTGGAATACGTTGTTGTATCTGTCAGGGGAAACACACAGAGAACTGCTGTCAGCAACGCGTTCTGCCACCACCGGGCCCCATCCCAGGCCGGGATCTGTGCACTGAGGACTTCTCCTGGGCTCTGACCCTCCGCCACCAGAGAGGGAGCACAGATCCTCCACTGGACTGAAGAAATGCACTGGATATGACCACACTTTATGACTGAACATTGTGTGCCCCCCAAAATTCACATGTTGAAACCTAATCACAATGAGGTGTGGCATCAGCGGGTGCGCCTGTGGGAGGGGATTAGGTCTTGAATGGGATTAGTACCCTTATAAAAGGGCCCCAGAAAGCTCCGTCGCCCACTGCAGGCATGTGAAGGTAGCAAGAAGATAGCACTCCATGAGCCAGGAAGTTCTCACTGCTCCCCAGACACTGAATCTTCAGGCACCTTGATCTTGGACTTCCCAGCTTCTAAAACTGTGAGAAACAAATTTCTGTGGTTTATGAGCCCCCAGTCTGTTATAGCAGCCCCAACTAAGATAAGCACTGTATTCAGTCGTCTTATTTCTCCACTAGATTTTAGCAATTGGAATCACTCTATAAGCCCCCTTTGAGGACACATTAACAGTAAAAGCTGAATGATTCTGCAGTCAAACACCTCAAACCCGCTTTTGTTAATTTCAGTTTTTAACAAACACATTGTATGAAAGATTGAAACAGGATCTCCTTCCCTTTATTGTTGCCAAATGTCATTAAACATCTGATCACTGCATATTGTGACCGTTCTGTGGAAACCAATGTCAGTTTCTATGAGTTTTTTGGTTTTTGTTTTTAGTTACAGCTCTAATCGGCTAATAGCTGAACCAATTATTCTTCCACGTTTTCCTTTTCTTATGTAATTAAAATGCAAATGTTCCAAATTCCGAAACAGAATCTGAAATGTGAAGAATGTTTCTGGTAAACACCTAACAGAACCAAATTATTGTCATTTTTAAGCATTATTTTAAATGATTTATTTTATTTATTATTATTATTTTTTAAGATTTTTATTTATTTATTTGACAGAGAGAGATAGCGAGAGCAGGAACACAAGCAGGGGGAGTGGGAGAGGGAGAAGCAGGCTTCCCGCGGAGCAGGGAGCCCGATGTGGGGCTCAATCCCAGGACTCTGGGATCATGACCTGAGCCGAAGGCAGACGCTTAACGACTGAGCCACCCAGGCGCCCTTTAAGCATTATTTTAAACATTTGTTTTTAAAATCATAATTACTTACATTTTTAAATTAAGCTGTATGTCTACATCCTTTTCCTAAATATGGAACTAGCCATAAGTATGTGGTATCTACTAGACACAGACTCTGTTATCACATATAGACATTCTTAGTTTCACAGTTTTAGGCAACTAAAGTATTAGCACCAACTCCACTGCCATATTGGAGAAAAAAATACATTTAAAAAATCAAAGATGGGTGCATCTGGGTGGCACAGTCATTTAAGTGTCCAACTCTAGATTTCGGCTCAAGTCATGATCTCAGGGGTTGTGAGATCGAGCCCAGAGTCCGGCTCTGTGCTCAGCAGGGAGTCTGCTTGAGATGCTCTCTCTCCTCTCCATCTACCCTACCCACCCATCCCCCATTCATGCTCTCTCTCTCAAATAAACAAATCTTTAAAATATAAAATAAGGGGCGCCTGGGTGGCTCAGATGGTTAAGCGTCTGCCTTCGGCTCAGGTCATGATCCCAGGGTCCTGGGATCGAGTCCCGCATCAGGCTCCCAGCTCAGCGGGGAGCCTGCTTCTCTCTCTGACCCTCTCCCCTCTCATGCTGTTTCTCGCTCGCTCGCTCTCTAAAAAATAAATAAAATCTTTAAAAAATAAATAAATAAAATAAAATAAAATAAAAAGTCAAAGATGAATAAATGATTCTGCATTTAAGCTCTTTTAATTTCCTTTACTTAGATCTAGATTAAATAATAATGTTCAATATCATAGGTTATTGTAACCAACCAGCTTAGTAACTGGAAGCCACTATGAGCCTCTTCCTGTTCATCATCCAAATTGAGGAGAAAGTGATTGCCCTAAAAGGAAATTCACTCATAACCTTCCCACACCTAAAAATCCTCAGCAGGCCCCATCCCCATAGGAATAACTCCAAATTCCTCAGAGAAGGACTGAGACCATGTGGAATTTTGCCCTCTGGGGTCATCTTGTACCCTAAGACACACAACTTCATTTCCAATTATTTTTCTATTTCTCCAAACACAAGAAGCTGTCACACTGCTCCTTCTTCCTGGATCATCTTTTTCTTTGCTGGAAGACATCCAGAAATCTTTCAAAGCTTACATCATCTTCCTATTGTGTCTCCCTAGCACCTTTGATCACTCACATCACTGCATTCAACATTCAATGCTGCATTTTGTTCACATGTTTATCTTTTTCTTTAGTCTGTATGTTTCTTAAGGTCAGAGGTGGAGCCTCGATTCACAATTGGTGTTCAGTAAAAAATGTCTTCAATAAATCTGGATCACTCTAACACTGCTAAGAGTTTAAATGCCATTGGTAAATGATATGATCATGAAAGACATCATTACAATCATATAAAAGTTAATGCATATCTTACAACAAGTTAGATATAATTTCACATCAATCTTAGCATTTTAGTATACCTACTTTAATATTGGGGAATATTGGAAAAACAAACACTGCCCTCAGAGTCACAGAAATCTTAACTCACATAATGCTCATATAATGTGGGCATTGAAAAATCCCACTTCTAGGGCGCCTGGGTGGCTCAGTAGGTTAAGCACTGCCTTTGGCTCGGGTCATGATCCTGGCGTCCCAGGATCAAGTCCCACATCGGGCTCCCTGCTCAGCAGGGAGTCTGCTTCTCCCTCTGACCCTCCTCCCTCTCATGCTCTCTCTCATTCTCTCTCTCGCAAATAAATAAAAAAAAAAAAAAAAAAGAAAAGAAAAATCCCACTTCTAATATCTTCTTTTTTTGGTGGTACAACAGGAACTTATTTTTCCACTTTAAAATATCTGTCTGTTAATATTTTGGCACAAAATAAAGGCTCTGCAAAACAGAAACATTTTCTGTTTTCCAGGAGATCTCCTCTACAGAGAAGATCTGTTATTCAAGACAGCTTGCAATAAATAGTTACACAGAATCAATCTTTCTACGGGAAATATTTAAAATTCAAGAGCTCTGAGCAAAATATTCAATACGAAACACCACACAGTTGATTGCTACGCTGACTGAAGTATATTAACTCATGATCAGTTAGTTAAGTTTTCCTTTAATTTCTTATTATCCATTTATTGATATTCACTGATCATTCCTCTAAGAACAGCTTTTCATTAACATAACCTACAGCATAAAAAGTGAGATCCTTATTTTATAATCAGTGGTTTTAACAAGCTACAGACAGACTCCAAGAGCAATACAATGGCAAAGCAATTACAATCAATTAGTTTCCATCTGACAAGTGCTGTCTCCAGTGGTTACCTCCCCATTCTACCAACTGCCTTCCCTATCATGTTATTGTGTATCAGCACATTACAGAGGATCAGAGACCCAAGTAAATGCCTCTGAAAAGTCCAAGGTGAGAGAGTACAGAGATGTCAGGCTTAACATGTACTCGGGTTTTCCATTTCCATAGCTTAGAGAATCCAAAACTTAATATAAATGCACATGCTTATCCCTTGCAATGACTTGACTGGATCCAAAGAAACACCACTGCTAAATATTTTTAATATTTTAATACAATAAACAGTAACAGAATGCTAGGCTTGATCCTTCTATCAGTATACTGCAATCATCAATAAATTTGAAACCTTAGAAATTACCTAAACATTTCACTATATAGTGTCCATATATCACTACTCACCTAAAATCACACAGGCATTGGGCAAGGTAAATAAAATTCACCACCGGGTAAAATTTTACACTTGTAGGGCATCACGCCAAATATGTCAATGGAAAGATAGAAAAATTTCTTAATGGAATCACTAGGCTGTTACACTAACTCTAAGACCACCTACCCACTTTTGTAAAGTAGTAAATAAAGTAAATAAATAAACTGTGCCTAGTCACTGTTAGGCTTTCTATCACTCATAACCAAACACAGCCCATCAAAGAGACAACAGTAATTGTGGATGATACCCTCCAATATTTGTATATCTACTTATAAGTGCATCTTTGTATATATTTGGTTAATTATCTTACATATAAAATATATTAAAAACATCTAAAATAGAACATAAGTGCAAATGAGATAACAATAAAGTATGAGGTATACTTCTGTATTTTCTTTCTGTGCCCTAAGGTGACACAGTGTGCTTTAAAATATCCAGGTGAGTATTTTGTTCTAAAGAGGAAATCGGGGACATTTGGGAGAATGACATAATGCATGTGATCTAACTCCAAACTTTCATGACCCTAAGAACCTTGGGACACCTTAACAATCAGGTATGGAACTCTCATCTGTAAACTTATCCAGCATTTTTGAAACCTGTTTTATTTTAAACTGGTTCACTTTTACAATAGTCTAATATACTAAACTGCCTATAATATATGCTACTATTTTGTTATGTATTTAAAATTCAAAGGGCGTCTTCTGTTTCTAGGAATGTAACTTGATAAATTTGTTATAGAGGTTTTGATTGTCTTCAAAAAAAATCACAAGGATAAACTTCCAGGCAAGTAAACTAGGAGAAGCCTACTATTCCCATGAATTCCCATTTGTTTTTCAAGGTTCGCTCTTATTCCAGAGTAACTCTTTCTCAGACATCACTCACTCCCCTGCATCAGCCCAGGAAACCATCTGACCAGGCCATGAGCTCCTGAGGGGCAGAGTATGTCTTCACATCTCTCTGATCCAAGATCTCATGGACGGCCTGACACAGAGGTGAACACAACAGGTATTTATAGAAGAATGATCTTTTTATACATAAGAAATTTTCTAAATGTTCTGTACTGAAGGCTGTGCACGCTTTTCATAAAAGAAAAACCCCATATGAATAAATGTTTAGAAGTTAGGACTCAAGAAGAGCTTCCGAAGCAATTTAGGTAAAGTGTATAGAAATTGATGAGAGGAGGGAAAAGAACAACTCCATAGGCAGAGGGGGCGGGAGGAGAGAAAAAAATAGGGATGGTATTCTCAAAGAGAGGACAAAGGAATGCTCAACTTAAGATGAACAGAGATGGTGCTAAGGATAGGCCTTCCAAGTGCCATGATCAAAGTTCAAGGTCTCAGGCCAAGCAGGTGGAGTTGCCGGCAGGAGGAACTAGTACCCATTCACCTGAGACCGCAGGGGCTGTACAATTATCCAGACCATTCATCTGGCACTTGTTATATGTAGTTTAATGTGTTTTCTTACATTTTTCTGAGTTTTGGT
Organism: Mirounga leonina; assembly: GCF_011800145.1. Lineage (NCBI taxonomy): Eukaryota > Metazoa > Chordata > Mammalia > Carnivora > Phocidae > Mirounga > Mirounga leonina. Next base: position 8,961,287 of record NW_023270265.1, on the reverse strand, counting down.
CTCTATCCCCAGGGAGGTCAGGGAGAGTGCTCTGCTTTTAAGTTTTGTATTCTTTCCACACCATGTAGCAAACATAGTAAGCGATCAGTATAGTAATTAAACGCACAGTGGGAAGTAGTGGTGGTTAATTCATTAAAGGAAAAATGGGAAGAAAATGAAAGTCTGGGAAAGAGAAATCCCTGCAGATTTTGCAATGGAAGTTAATTTTTTAATGAATTAAAACAATGACTGGTTTTCCCCCTTAAGTACTAAGTTGAACCTGAATATTACTTATTGAGGCTTTCTTTGTTGCCAGCACAACACTGCACATTGTGGGAACACAGATTTTGTTGCAAGACCAAGAGCGCTAAATAGACTATTACAGATAATAATTGCAGTAGATAATCAAAATAAAGGGAGAGCTTAATTCAGGCTATAGTTCTCTCTGAAGGCTTCCCAAAGGGTTGGCACTGGGGCTGGGTCTTGAATGGGCATGGTTTAATTGGCACAGGAAAAGGAATTCTAGATATGAAGAGCAAGAACACCTAAGGAAGGAAAATGATGACATGCAGCATAAACCCCAGATCCATTCCACGCACTCCCGCTTGCAAATGTCAGAGTCATCGACCAGTTTTTTCCTTCCCCCACTGAGTTCATGAGAATTCTCTAAGAAAAGTTAAGATGCAATCTAAAAGCTTTTAGGATTAGCAAAATACCTTTACAGGCTAGCACCCATTTAAATATGGTCATGAACTCCAGCAGACTCTTCCATGGGAGTGGTATAAATGAAACCTGCTGCCATACATTACAATTCCCAGTTGAATCCGCCATTTATTGGGCACACAGTAAGGAGCACTGGTAGGAGACGGACTTATAAATTATTTAATGGTTAAGGAAAATTGCAAGAAGAATGCAGTAGTGTTTGAAAGGGAAACAAACCACTCCCCAACTGGCAAGAGGCAAACAGAGCTTTCTTCCTGCTGCCAGAGACCAGACATTGTTCACTTTGCTGGCATGGGAGTAATGAGGAACGTGGGGCAAGGAATCTGTAAGTTCAATTGAGTCATGGGGCTGCCGCGAGAACTGACAGTTCCTGACGTATCCCAGAGCCATCCACTCCCACAGAACTGTAGAAAGGACCCTTCCTAAATTTGCATGACATACCTGCCACCTTACAGTATGAAATCTTGTTTCTAAAGACTGCACCAGTTTAAATAAGCTTGCACGAGACGTAGCTTGTTCGATAGAAATGCATTTATTTGGAAATTGCAGTTTATCCTTCAGCTGAATCTATTTCCTCCTACCTGCATGCATGCACATGCCTAGACAAACTGCTTTCAGCGATAACAGTTATAATGGCAGCTACTGTCACTGGAGCTCTTGTCTTGTCAGAAGCCCCTGGGCTTCCGCTAGGTACTACGCTACATGCTCCTAGGCACCATCTCTTCTCCCCATGTGGCTCCGCTGAAATGGTCCAGTCTGTGTCACTAGGCGTCTCTAAATCCAATGGATATTTGCATATTTTTTTTCTCATCTTGTTTGAACTCCCAGAAGCACCTACACTCAAGCCACTCCCACCTCTGTGAAAAACCTTTCATTGGCTCCTGTGTTATCACCTAAGGTTGATTTTCCTCCTGCTTTTTAGTCTTTGCCACCTGTCTCATGTAACTTTTACTTAAAAGCCAGATGGCTTAAGAACTAGTCTTCAAATAATTCCTAATGTACACTCTGCACTGTGCTAACCATTTCCCATTAGCTATGTTTTGGCTTTAAATAACACTATGAATTTATGGTGTTATTTACTTCCCTTATTTTACAAATGGAGAAATTGAGTCTTAGAGAGTTATATCATTGACCCAAGATCATAGGGTTTTTAGTTGGTAGCTTCTGGACTCAAACCAATGCAGCCTGACTTTTCCACTGTACTCCTTCCCACAGACCACTCTTTTTTTTTTCTGTGTTTTTTTTTTCCCCCACTTTCACTTATCTCCCAGGTGAATGCTATTCCAGGTGTGGTCCTCAGACCAGCAGCATCAGCATTATCTGTAAAGTTCAAGAGCCCCATCCTAAACTTACTGCATCAGAAACCAGAAGTAAGTGGTGGGATGCTCAATTAACAAGCTCTCCAGGTAATTCTCCGAGAACCAGCTGCTTTGGGTGATCCTCTTGCCAACATGCCAATAACTCTCAAAGCTATACCTCCAGCCCACTGGTGTTTCTGAATTCAATCTGCCTACCTTTCCCTTCCTGGTGGATATCTCAAAGGCACCTAAAAATAAACTTGTAGAAAACCCAAGTCTTGCTCTTCTTCCACAAACCTACTCTTCCTCCACAAACTGATTCTCGGACTTAACTAACCACACCATTGATGCCATTGACTCTGCTCCACCTATGGACAGATTTATTCTGATTAGTCCTGTCATTTCCATACTACTTATTAAATACTTTGAATATTACCTCTGTGCATACTTGACAGGCAAAAGATTTGAATCTGGGAGAAAGTTCTTGAGTAAACAAACATATAAATGTTTATTAAAGATATATGACTATTTATTTTTCACTTGAAACCCATGAGCATAAAAAAAATACCCTGATCTTTAGCAGTCAGCCTTGGGCCCATTCCCATGATCATAGATACTTTTTAAAAAAAAGATGTATTTATTTATTTGAGAGAGAGAGAGAGAAAGAGAGTGCACGAGCATGCGGTGGGGAGGAACAGAGGGAGAAGAAAACCTCGAGCAGACTCTGTGCTGAGAGTGGAGCCTGATGCGGGGCTCTATCCCACAACCCTGAGATCATGACCTGAACAGAAACCAAAAATCGAACATTTAACCAACTATGCCACCCAGGCACCCCAAACATGGATTTTTTTCTAACCATTTTGCTCTGAACACGTTATTACAGATATGGAGCTACAAGGTGGTGCCTACCTTATCATGCTGAAGGTATGTGTGTGCTGGTGATATTAGCATCGTCATTACTGTTATGACCATTATAATACTCAGAAAGCATGCCATTAAGCATCTACTACATGTCAGGCCTTGAGATAAATTCTAGGAATAGAGAGTTGGCCTTGTCAGGTCCCTAGGAACTCAAAGTCTAATTTGGGAAAAGGGTGGGGAGCAGAACATGTAAAGAGTTACATTGCAGTTCTGAGTGATGATCATAGCACTAGAGGAAGGAAGACTTATGCAAGTTCCAAATACTGAGAGCTACTTCTAACCCTAGGATTTGGGGAAGACTTCAGTAGGAGCTCACATTTCACATAGGCCTTAAACAATTAGAATTGTTTTGCTGTGCAGGCAACTGCTGGTGTGGATAGGTCAAAGGCACAGCATATATAAAGTCACAGAGCCTTAAGGGGCCTGATTTTGTCCAGTGTTATTGAAACCCAAGGAATGTGAGAGGGAGACAGGAAAGTGAATCCCGGAGGGCCTTCTATGTTTGGCATGTACATGTGGGTAAAAAAATGAGGAAGTGTTTTGTAATTTTGTATAATGAGAACACGATGGGAGTTTTAGGGGGCTCAAGTGTGCTATTAGGTGAGTGTGTCACCTCTGGACTTGCAGAAGCCTCTCGGCAGAGCTCAGGAGACTGGATGGGGGACCGTTGAAAGGGGCTTTCACCCACTATATGTCATGTAAGGGTGCATCTGGGAAATAAAGAGTCACAGAGAGTGGAACATTGTCCCCAGCATGGACAGCAGTCCCATTTTGAAAGGCATTCTTGCATGGGAAATCAAATCCCAATAGACAGTTGCTTAGGAATGTAGTGTGGAAAGGAGAGCTGAGTGATTCAGGTCTAAAATGACATCCGACTAAAATTCCCTGATGCACCTGACTTAGAAGATAGGCAGAGACCTGAAGGAAGTCTGTTAGCTGAGGTCTCTATGCTGGAGAAGCTTGAAAGGCCTCACCCAAATAATCTCAGCACTCATCTTTCTTTCGGAAATCAAGATTGGCCAGTCACCTACAAAGGGTCATATTCTTTCCTTGGCTGATAGTATTGGAATTTCTTATGCAGTTATAATGCCATTTGTAATTTCCATTGCTGCTGCTTATGTGTAAGTAAGGGAATGTCTGAAAAAGTGGGAAATGATCCCTCTGGCAGCCAGACTGTGATGTTTCCAAATAAGCACATGATTTTCCACCAAATACTCTGTTGACTTTATTTGGCACCAGACAGAAGACAAGGTCACTTTGCAAAAAACATCTGGTTATATGCCCCTCTTTTGACCAATGTTAAGTGACTGCTCTCCTATTGACCTCTTGCATCCTGGATTTTTAAGCTACTCATTTGTAGTAATGTACTCCTGTTTTCCTGAGCCTCTGGGGTCGTCAACTCATAGTTCAAATTACCTGGCAAGACTGCTTGATTAGGAGAAATGAAGTTTCTATGGGGATTTTAAAAAGTCTCATCTCTAATAGGTAAAAATCTTTAATTCAGGGTTGGTGTGAGGGTCCTAGTCCATTTGGACTGCCATAACAGAATACCATAGACTGGGTGGATTATAAACAACAGAAATCTGTTCCTGACAATTCTAGAGTCTGGGAAGTCCAAGATCAAGATGCCAGCAAGTTTGATGTCTGGTGAGGGCTTCCTGGTTCATCGACGGCTGACTTCTTGCTATGTCCTCACATGGGGAAGGGGGTGAGGGAGCTCTCTGGGCTCTCTCTTATAAGAGTGCTAGCTCCATTTAGGAGACCTCCACCCTCATGATCTAATCACCCCCAAAAGGCCCCACCCCCTAATACTATTATTGGGTGTTACTGTTCAACATATGAATTTGAGGAGACACAACCATTCAGCCTATAGCATATTTTCATTCAATCAATATTTATTGAATAACTATCAGGCAGCTGGTGATGGGCTATTTACTGGGAACATGCCACACCACACACACACACACACACACACACACATATACACACACCAAATAAAGAAAAAAACATATTCCTATCTTTCAGAAACCTAAGGTCTATGAGACAAACAGATGAAAATAATAACGAAGGTTATTATTTCTCATGGTGAATCTGAGAATTGTCCCTAGGGTGAGACTCATTTTTGTTAGCTTTGATAAACCAGCTCAAAGGCTAGGTTTCCCAGACCTGTGTGTCATTTGTAGTTCAAGGCTCTCAGTAGTCAACAAAATGTCTCTGCTTGAAAGAATGAAAGACAGAGAGCACATCTAGGGGACTAGGATCTTGTCCTGAGTGGGGGACACACCCAGGAGAAGAGCCCTGCATTTGGCAAAAGGACCTGAAGGATTCTGTAGAGAAGACAAATTATTGAGCGGGAATGTAGCTTTGGCAGAATGTTTCATTGTCTCATAACATGTGCTCTGGATGAAATCTAGAGATCACTGTGAGAGTGTGGGGTGCAGGGTGCCCCCCTTTGGAGAGGAGCTGTGCAAAGGCCTCAGGGGACATGCACATGGACCATTTGAACAACTGTGGCCTATGCCCTGACAATGGGGGGCAGGTACTGTGTATGAGATGAGGACAGAGACAGACAGGGGCTTGGAAATATTTTGTTCTTCATCATAAAAGCCAGGAAAAGCCACTGAATGATCTTCCAGAAGGAAATGACCGATCATTATGTATTTTTGCACAATTGTGTAAACTGATTATAATATGGATAATTCATCTTAGGGTAGCAATCATACATGTAGGCAGGCCTATACGGAATATTCCAGGTGAGGTAAGAGGGGAAGAAGTGGTGGATGCGAGAGAGATTTATGAAGTAGAATTGCCAGTATTTGGTGATTCACATGGAAGGTGGAGTAGGATGGCTACTAGGCTGATCTTAATTCTTCGGTTTTTGGATTAATACTGAGGAAGTTTGGGAACCTGGTGCAGGGCATCTTGGATGTCACGGAGAGACTTCATTCAGGGGGATTTGAGCAGTGGTCATCTACCAACTAGAATAAAACAACTGCAATATTTTAATAGTTAATACAATTAATGAAGCACACTACTGTATATTGGACCTTCTCATGGTCTAAATCTGTCTTTAGCTGTCTTAGTTGTAACAACTGAAACTAGACAATCTTAGGATAAACAGAAACCTTAGAAGTCAAAATGTGATAGTAATGCTTGAATAAACCTATTATTCAGATTTAAATATTATCTTCGTTTTGCAGAAGACAAACTGAAACACAGAGTGACCAAGGAATCTTCTTAGGATTTCACAGCTATAAAATGGAAAGGCAGGAATTACACCCAGAGACGCCCAACTCCATAATGCACATTCTTTAGCATTCTACAGTTCCACCTGCTCTGAGTGTTGGACTTTTTTAAGGTGTGTGTATTCAAGCCTCTTCTTGCCAAATTCCATTAGTCACCCTATTATGAGTAAATGGCAGAGCAATCAGGAAGTAATGCTTTTCAGTAACCCATTCATGTTCTCACCCATCCGCCCCACAGCTGTCGATCTGAGCACACAATGAAACACTGAGTAAGGTAGGTACTGGGAGAAGGTAGGTGGGTACAAAAACTAAAACAAAGACAGTGCTCGACACTGGGAATTTCTATTACTGTCTCTTTCAAATTTCCCTTTAATGCTATTATGGCTTTGAAATAATGTCTAAACATTGACACGGTTCTCCAAATTTCTTCATAAAAATGAACATCATTTACTTCAGTTATTTAAAATCTTACTTTTTCCCCTTAATATCTTTGGCTCTTATTATCTTGTTCAGAGATTCAAGCACTTCCTTCTCTATATGGGTCATGAGAAAGGCATGGGCATGGCAGCCATATGGGCACTGTGGGCCTGGGTCTGAACCCCTGCTTATGCATTTGCTGCCTCTGTCAAATGTCTGCAGAGAGTTCAAAGAGACAGCAACTCAGTCATATCTCCATGGTCATATCTACGTAAGAAGGACTTGGGAGAATGGGCTGAGGTGGGAACTAGACCCACCTTAATGCTGCTTTTGCTCAGAAAATGTGTTTTTACTGCTACTGTGTGCTTAATTGGGATCCTTTGAGAGACTGAGTTTATAACCACCCTTCTACTCTGTTTCTATGAGTTTTGCTTTTTCATATTCCACATTTAGGTGAGATCATAGAGTACCTGTCTTTCTGTCTGACTTATTTTGCCTAGCATAATGCCTTCAATCCTGACCCCTACTCCGGCCACCCCCTCTCATCATTCCAGAATATTTACAATTCTAGGTGTGAAGAAAAGTCAATTAAGAGAAATTTCCCAAAGAAAATGTCAGAGACTTGAAGGAGTTCTTATTGCTGGCTGATTGCAAAAATTATGAAGATTGTATTAAAGGACTAGAAAAGACTAACACATGGTTCTTCAAGTACAGGGACTATGTCTTCAAGCTGTCTTGTATCTGCAGCCCCCACCTTAGCTAGCAGATTGCTAGATACACAAGAGAAGATAAATGTTCAATGAGGTGGGACAGATATAAATTCCTAGAAAGCATGGCAATGGGAAGCTTGCCCAAGAAGGAAAGGAAATGCAAACATGCAACCAAAGCATCAGGACTGAGAAGATACGAAGGGATAGTAGAAACAAACTAAAAGTCAAAAGAGTCCCTGGAAACATAAGACACTTGAACTTCAACATATCCACATTTCAATAAAAGGGGAGGGGGGTAAGGAGAAAAGACCCCAAAAGCACTGACTAAATATATAGGCAATCAACAATGCAGTGTTAACCCCTAAAATGCCACATCTGTTCAAAACAGACAAACGATAAAATTCATTCGGTGACTAGGCCATTTATCATTTTAACAACTTCCAGGTCTTGGGAATAGCAATCACGGTAGAAAACAATTACATTTTCCCCACATCTCCTACACATCATTCATTTCACTCACTGACTTACAAAGTCTCATCCTCTGTCACCCTGTTCATCCTCGTAGTAACAGTGTGGGGCACATCCCAAGCACAAGGGGGAAAGCCTTGTTTCTTTGTCCCACATTGGAACTCAGTGCTCTTGCCTCTGTATGTGGGATCAAGTCCAAGAAGGCGTCATACCTGACCTAATGCTCTGCAATGTATGTCTGCAAATTGGGGTTTGCATTCCAACTTTGCTACTTATTGGCATTTTGAACATGAGTAAACTGAATACATGAAAACCTATAATTCATGGGGTTTCCTGAAGCCTAAATGAGAAAAAACAATATTGTTCCAGAGTGGATCTTGTCAAGAGCTGGGCGCCAAGCATTTTTTTCTCTTCTTTCCGTTTTACTAAGTAAGTCAACATGTATTTATTAAGCGTCCAATTCAGCAGTGTCTCTGTATAATGCCAGTTAAAATCATTTATTAATTTAACAATCTATCATTGAACATTGACTCTAAGACTCTTAAGTACTGTACTAGTACCAGGGGTAGAACTGAGGAACTCAGTACCGAGATCGTAAGGCACGTGGCTGTTTCCCAGGAACTACCAGTGCGGGTGACTGTCCAGGTGCCCGGTTCATTCTGCTAAGTGCCACGCAAGGGAGGAGGTGGCAAATGTACCCATAACACCCAGAGTTTGTGGTTTTCTTAGCACTTGTTTGGAGACTGGATAGGGCTACAGAATTTCAAATGTAAAGATGTTCCTCTCAGGGCAGTTGTGGGTTTCCCATTTGCTACTAAAGAGACTAGATTAGTAAAGGGCGAAATGCCTCCACCAATTACCAGAAACAAGATGATGTCACAAGTGCAGGGGTGCCTGGGGGGCTCAGTCGGTTAAGCATCTGCCTTCAGCTCAGGTCATGATCCCAAGGTCCTGGGATCGAGCCCCACATCAGGCTCCTTGCTCAGCAGGGAGCCTGCTTCTCCTTCTTCCTGCCGCTCCCCTTACTTGTGCATTCTCTCTGACAAATAAATAAAATAAAATAAAATAAAATAAAATAAAATAAAATAAAATAAAAGACCAAGTGTACAGCCTGCAACTCGACTATCCCTTTGATCTCAGGACAATAATTGATACCTTTCTGCATTATTCTTCAAAAGGTTTTGTTTATGTTTTTGTCTTTTGCCAGGGAAGAGAGGGACTCATGTTTCATTAAGTCATCACTGTCTTACTAATCTGTGGAAATGTAGACAAGAGATGGATGGTTAGAATACACATGGCACCAAGGAAAGATCTATTGATCTTGTTTGATTCTTGGCTCAACCACATCCACCTGCTTTTCAGCAAGTCCTTAATTTTTATAAATTTTATCTATAAAATGTGATTATAATACTACTCATTATTCATTTTCAAAACAGCTGAAACGGCCCAATCCATTATTGATTTCTAGTAAATATTCATTTTATCTTACGTCTTTTCTTCTCTAAAACTTTCCATTTGAGGGTCACCTGGGTGACTCATTCGGTTAAGTGTCTGCCTTCGGCTCAGGTCATGATCCCAGGGTCCTGGGATCGAGTCCCGCATCGGGCTCCTTGCTTGGCAGGGAGCCTGCTTCTCCCTCTCCCACTCCCCCTGCTTGTGTTCCCTAACTGGCTGTCTCTCTCTCTGATAAATAAATAAAATCTTAAAAAAAAAAAAGTTTTCCGTTTGATTAGAAACTTCTCCAAAGAATGTATATATACACACACACACACATATGCATATATATATATATATATACATACACACACACACACACATATCAAACACACGAAAGAATGTTCAACAGAATTAGTCATTATGGAAATAAAAATCAAAACCATAACGAAATACCACCTCATCCCCACCAGAATGGACAATAATGACTGTTGGCAAAGAGAATGTGGAGAAGCTGGAAACCTCATACCCTGCTGGTAGGAAAGAAAAATGGTGCAGATGCTTTGGAAAACAGTTTGGCGATTTCTCTAACTGTTAAACAGAGGTACCATATGAACAAGCAAGTCCACTCTTAGAAAACAAATTTTCACGTAAAACAAATATTCATACTTGTATATGAATGTTCATACAAGCATTATTTGTAGTCAAAAAATGGAAGCATCGAGTGATATATGGATAAAAATGTGTGGTATATCCAAACAATGGGATATTATTTGCCAATAAGAGTAGCAAAGCACTGATATATGCTACGGCATGGACGGAACTTGAAGGTGTGATACTTAGTGGAAGAAGCTAGACGTAAGGGTATATCCTATGATTCCATTCATATGAAATGTCTAGAATAGGCAAATCCATGGAGACACAATGTAAACCAGTGGTTACAGAGGGTGGGAGGAGAGAAAAGTTTCCTTCCCTGTCTTTCAATCTTGGTTTTTTCACATTCCTTCTTTTGCATTTCCAGTTTATTAGTAGGTAAAAGGGGACATATATGGTTCCTATTTTTAGATTCTGCAAAAAATAATCACTGTCAATTTCATGCTATGCCTTTGAACGAAAGGGAACACACACTGCAAGCCATTAGAGAACAAAGAAGGAAAACCCATCATGTACTTCCCAAAGCTCCTTGCGTTATTGACAAAACTTTACTCCCAGACCTCTGTTTCAGAACAAATATTGTTTTGAGAAAATTGGTCCATTCTCTGTGCCTGTTGGAAAGCAATTAAAGCTGAAATCAAATAACTATAATCATCTGTTCATTTCCGACCCTTATCTCTCCATTTGCAGAAAGAGCTGCTCTGTATTAAAGTGTTTGTGGATCATTCAATAATTTAGGTACTAGGGAAAAATGGTGGTTTTTGAAAGCAGTGCTGAGACAATTTTGGATTTTTAACAGAAATTCCAAATGAGGCACAGATAAGAGGCTAGCAACCCTCCAAATTTTGCTTCCCTAATGGTGGATCATAAGGTTCTCCCTCCCCCTCTGCATTGGCTTGTTTCCCAATCAGCACTACAAAGTAGAAACATAATCACCCTCCTTAACACCTTAAGATTTGGCAAAGGGGGAATATTCTGTGTCCTTCCCACACTGGGACTCCATGTCTTCTCTTCTTTCCGGTGTGACATTTTCTTGTATACACCAAGTAACAACATCCACTTTCATCCCTCCTAGCTGATGAGCCTTAATGAAGAACTAGATTTAATTCATATAGAACAGGGGTCAGGAAACTGGCTTTATCCTCAGGCCAGGCTCCCTCATCACAGGTAGGTGCCATGATTTTAGGCACCACATCTGGACATAGTGTTACATAAAATTGCCCACTTTTTTTTTTAAAGAGAGAAAGAGTGCATGTGTGCGAGCAGGAGGCGCAGAGGGAGAGGGAGAGAGAGAGAATCCCAAGCGGGCTCCACACCCAGCACACAGCCCAACACGGGGCTCGATCTCACAACACAGATCATGATCTGAGCCAAAACCAAGAGTCAGACACTTAACCGATTGAGCCACCCAGGTGCCCCCACCTGCCCACCCTTAACCAGTCTCCAGCATGGGGCCTGGCATTCCTCTGAGTGGCTTAGGAAAGCACCTGGCCATGTGGAGAGCAGACTGATTTTCAGAACAAAACTGGAATTCAGTTAGAAGGGGAGGTCGTGGATGATAAAATGTGAGCAGGTAGCCAACAATAACAGGTAAGTTTTCATGAAGAGTCAATAAACTAATGCAACTAAACTACATAGTTTAGGCATTCAATAAATGGTTTTTCCTTAGAACTGTGATATTATCATTTTGTTGGATTTGCTGGCAGTGTCCTTTCAAAATGTCTAACATAAAGTAAGCTTGAATTAATGCATATTATTTCTTTAAATGACTGAACAATTTCCAGGATCTAGTGAGACTGGATGGATGTCATTACTCAAACACAGACTCCTCTGTATCTCCCTTTCAGCACACTCATGTTATTGGTGTCCATCTCATAAACACTTAAACATCCCCAAGGTCATTTGGTGTAATTAACTGAAAAGTAAACTTAATCAAGGTAAATGAATGTGCTATTTTCTTAACAAAATCACTCATTGAATGCCCGTAATTAATAAAAAGAAGCTCAAAATTAAGAATCAATGCAGGGTATAAACAGAATCAGGAAGGCCTACCTGTAGATATTATGGGCAGGTGCTGGGAAGACCCCAGAAACTCAAATTGCTAAGTTATGAAATATTTATTTAAACCTCTCCTACCAATAAAATAAGCACACAAATCCCCCAACCTTAGCTCTGGATACAGGGATCACACACAATGCAAGAGAAAAACATCCTTGGAGAATGTTGTTAACTGCAGACTTTGGAAATCTCCGCTCCCCCCCCCCGCCCCCACCCCTGCCCTGAGAGATGTTCTAGGAAAACGCCTCCATGTTGCAAGAGTCTCCCATTAAGCTCTGCCTTTTGAAACCCCATCCACTTTCCCCCACACAACACACAATCAGTTAGTTCAGTTGCGCACTTTTCCCCAATCCTCTCACCTGGCATTAACTTTGGCCTCTTCCCTGCGTCCTCAGCATTCTGCTGCTATCTTTATTATAACATGCATCACTCTGTTTTGAGTGCCAGCTATTTTTATGGGTCTTTGTTATTCTGCCTCCCAATGGGAAAATCGTGAGCTCCCTGAGAGCAGGGGCCAGGATTCACTCATCTTTTCTCTCTCATTGCTGCAGACCACCTACCTTAATATAGAAGCAAAGGCAGGAATACATCCTGATCCAAAAAAATATCCGAGTATGTTCTTTCCATCATACTTTACTGTAAAACTGAAAGCTTCTTTGTAAACAGACTATGTCCCTTATGCAAGCAGGATTTTGAAAAATGAAAAATTATGTTAAAGAACCTGGTTGTTGATCCTTTCTGTGTGATTGCCTATATAAGAAGAAAAACATTCTTTTTTTGTTGTTAGGGTGAGGATCTTGTACCAAATATAAATGCCTATGTTTGCCTCATTCTGTTTCTTGTGAAGACATACATAGCCTTCTAATTTAAAAACTGCCTGAGGAGACTGGATTTTGGCAGTTAGTGTTAGATCACAGAAGTCAGTTTTTTCTCTCTATATATGGCCTTCCCAAGCATTCAAGATCAAAATATCACAAATCGATCACATTAGAGCCATCACAGATAAGAAAAGGGACTGTGCCTGTGATACTGATCTCATGCCAGTTCAGAGATAAGGCAATGTGAAATCTGCCTTTTTTGACTTATGCATGAAAAGAAAAATTCCAAAAAGCCTAGATGCAATTCCAAATATAACAGGGGACTGCCTGTAAGGTGGTAGATCCCCCATCATTGCAGGTATGCAAGCACAGGATGGGCGGGCCACTCATCATGGGGATTCGTAGGGGTTTCTTCCATAGGGCAGAGAATTGGACTCGAGAGACAGTAAGGTCCCTTCCAGACGTCTGTCTGTGAGAGATCCTCCCTGGATTTAAGCGCGAGGAAGCCACAGAGTGGCAGAAGAGAAAACCGTTGGCTCCCTGGTCCCCTGGCTCCCTGTGGCATCGGCATCCCATAGACAGGTGGCGGTATCGTGATGCTACCCAAATGCAAGGCATAGGCTTCCCGGCTCAAACACAGCATGTACCAAACACACTGACACAGTGTCTTAGTCAAAAATTAGAGCTGTGAAAGCTGATTAATTTTGCATCCAACTGAAATTCTATTTCACAGCAAAGCAGTTCCCCAGCTGTGAAAGGATGAGCACTACAGCTCCGAAGAAATCAATGATCCCTCTCTAGTACTTAAAGCATCCTTACGATTCCCTTTGGGTGAAAGACAACTTTATAGGAACGTTGTTCTGATAAATCAAACCTCAAGCATTCCTACTGGGAGGCAAACAACTACCCAGGAAACTCATGCACTACTCTGCCTTAAGTACTTGCAGGGCTCTCTGCCAGAAGGGCAGAGTGGAGGGCAGAGGCCCAGGCCTCTGTCTGTTCTTGCTCATGCATGCTCCGTGTGTCCAGCTTGCTGCCTTCTGCGCCGCAGTCAGTCAGGACTGCATGGAGATCAGACTGTCCAAATGCTTCAGGGGTTCTCACGGTGCAGAGCAGCGACATGCACACATTCCATCTCCAGTCGTGGGGAACACTTATTTTTAGCCACCTCCACAAATAGGTTGAATGGTCTAAGCAGCTTTTTTTTCCAAAAAGTTTTTAAGGAAAAATTATGCCAGGTAGAGCCATAAAATATAAGAAGAGGAAGAAAAAAATGAAAACAAAAAACCAAAACCAGGTCTTGGGTGGGGAATGATGAGGTTAAAACATTTTCCTTCTTTCTGATGTCTCTAACCCTTTGGATATGGTAAGGCGAATGCACATCTTGGAGTGAGGATCTGAGGAGGGACATTTCACAGCCTAGTTGACCACGGAAACCTTTGTTCCTGGGTCCCCTTGAAATTTCAGTTCCACAGTGGCATAGTTTAGAAAATGCTGAGTTACAATAAAGCCCATGGCTCTACAGCATCGGGGAATGTTAACTGTGTGGTCTAGAAGGTATCAGAGAACCAAAGCCTTTTACACAATTCAGAAGCAGGTGAAAATAGCATTCAGCCTGGTTCCTTTTTTCATGAAAAGCTGGGGGGAGTGGGCATGAGTGTCAGGCCAAGAGGAAAAAGAGAAAGGGGTCCATGGGAAAGGGGAGGCCCTGGAGACCAAAACAAGAAGAGACTGACCAAGCCCAGCAGGTATTCCTGAGCCCAAGCAGTGGCAGGAGAGGTTTTGACATGTCTGCCCTGGAGCAGAGCTGAATCCCTAGGATAGCAATGGACAGAAATGGGCCCAGTTTTAGTGCTGTAAGAATACAGTTGATTAAGATTCTATTGTACAAGTCTAATCACTGCAGATAATGAGATTACTGTGCTGTAAATACAAAAGCCAGGACCCAGAGACAAGCTTGGGATGTTTGTCAGTAGAAAACACAGATTGAACCCGTGCAGGGCCAGAGCCAGGATGTTAAATGAAGGAGAGGGCAACAGATTCATCCCCTCAATCACATTGGCAGAAGGTTGTCAACAATGCCATTTTAAGAGAAATATACATTATGCCAAGAATCCCAATTATATGATGGTCCTTCAGATGGTATATGTTTACACTGACTTAGGAGACCAGATGGATAAACATCCAACCGCAGTCAAGGATCTGGTGCCAGTGACAGGACAACAGATTAGAAAAGCCTTATTTATCAAAGAGCTTCAACATACTTTCAATTTTTGCCCTCTACATGGAATCTGCCTAAAGAAAACTATTCTAGATATAGAAAAAGTGTTTTGTCCAAAAGTGTGTGTTGCTGTATTATCTACATAAATGGGAACGTTGAAGCCCACACACATTTCCAAGAATAGCTGGTTATATAAATTACACTAGAGTCACAGAGTGGGATTTTCTTCAGTTATTCAGAAGTGATGTAAAAAAAAAATAAACCTACTTATAATATAATGCTAGACCAATAAAAAATAAAAATATAAGCATTTTATACAATCGTGACCATGAAAAAAATTAAGGTTAGTATGGCAAAGATGACTGAAAAATCAAACAGTAACAACAGTTCCAGTAGGAGTTGTAGAGCTAAACATGACTGTACATGACCCTTTTCTTTCCTTTCTTTTTCAGAATTTTCAAGTTTTTCTTTTACAGATACCACTTTCTCTTATGAAGCAAAATATAAAATAGGTTAGACCAGGAAAGGACTATCTTTAAAGGATGGGCTTGCCTATTAAGGTGTTCCTCACCATCAATAAACATTTAGGAAACAATCCCATACGTGGAAAATAATCATAGCCAAATATTCGTACAGCTATAAAAAATATCAACAGGAAAGGGGGAGAAAGAGAATGAATGGACACTGAGGAATCCATACCTTAGGTACACTCCAGAGGGTAGGTGTGGTTCAGGCTAAATGCCTGTGACTGAGCCATGGGCCAGAGTTGTAGATGCCAAGGTCACACAGGGCCAGAAGCCAAGAGCACAGGTCTCCAGCTTCCTGTAATGGGTAGCCCACAGTGAGGCTCCCATGGTCAGCAATCGAGGCTTCCAGAAGTCTGTTTTATCTAATGACACGTAAGGAAAGATTAGGAAGGGGATCTAAGTGGCATTGCCAATGTGAATGCACAGTAGACATTTGGTATGGGAGCCAGAGTGTCATGTAACTGAGGGGTGACTATGAAAGAATAAAACAGAGTCTCTTATGTGGTCAATCAGTTTAGTCTCATTCTTTAGAGTCACTCTTGATTTGACAAAAGATCTAAAAATGCCTTTGTCTTTGCTCTTGAAATAGATGGTATCAATTCTCTAACTCCTGTTCAGGGTGTCTTCTTTTCAATCTGTCCCAAGTTAATAATGTGCCCCTAAAATATAATTTCAGGTCCTTCTTTAAAAAAAAAAATCTAAACAAATCACTTACCTTTATTATAGATGATGGGGACAAAAGAAAAAAAAATTACTATAGAAATGGTAATCAATGATACTCCCAGCAAAGGTGACACTTTTATAAGAGAGCATGATGGATATCGAATTAACATAAATTCTTCTCTTAGAGGAATAATTCCATTTAAAAAAAAAAAACAACCTTGCTTTTCAGTAGAATGCAGCTCCTCAATAAAGTAGCACCCTGACACCAGCCAAGGAGAAAAGAAGCCACTCTAAAAATACCTCGGTAAAAATGGAAAGAGCTGACATTTCCTTCCACGCTCCTGAAACAGCCGTCTCTGGGACTGCATGGCCCTCAGCTGTCCAGTTGCTTTATCCTTCACTCTGCTTTATACAGCTATGCTTTTTGGGGTAAGGAAATGGCTCAGATTTTCAGTCTGCATGAACTTTCTCTCATTTCTTAAGACAGATTAGTTACAGAAAAGCATTACAAACAAGTGCCAACAACAGAAATCTATAGAATTCCAAAAATACACAAGGCTATAGCCATCTTCAAGGATAAATACATTCAAAACTTTAAACTCCTGGATCATCAATTTCCACTCTGCTCCCACGTATTCCCTTCCGGCATCAGCACTTGAATAGGTGTCATCTGTTCTTTCATTTACTCAAATGATTTGTGTGTGTGTGTGTGTGTGTGTGTGTGATGATGTGCCAGGCACTCTGAAGAGCTATGTGAGAATAACTGATGGTTACACATGGCATAGCTTCCTAAAATCACTCCAAGACAAGTTGCAGGCCCCTAACCCTGTAACTATGGTAAGATAAACAGAAACTGAGAAACCCCTGTTCGACCTATTCACAGATTTGACTAGAGCCCACAGGACTGGTGGTCTATAAACTACCTTTCTTTATATTCATCGATTGAAGAGAGGTTGGAACCAATCAGTAAAAAACATGGATTTAACCTGAGTCTGGAATGCTACTCTAGCCACGGAGGTATGTGGCTGAAGGTCTCATCCCTTGAGGACACACACAATAAAAACACCCAAACAGGATCCTAGTCCAAAATCCCAGTGAAGATACTAACCCTTCTCCTTCTAGGAAATGTCCTCCTCATTAACTTCTAAGCCATAATACTGACTTCCATAAAAAAGGATATGGTATCTTTGTTCAGAAGAAAGATGCTGTTATTTACCAAGATCTATTCCTTCTACCATGTTACAGACTGAATTGTGCCCCCCGCCCCAAAAAATTATAGGTTGAATCTATAACTCCTGATGTAACTATATTTGGGGATAGGGCCTCTAAGGAGGTAATTAAGATTAAATGAGGTCGTAAGAGAGTCCCTACTTCAACAGGACGAGTATCCTTATGAGAAGAAGAAATATCAGGGGTGCCTGGATGGCTCAGTTGGTTGTGTCTGTCTTCAGCTCAGGTCATGATCCCAGGGTCCTGGGAT
>NW_023270265.1:8815422-8943571 GCF_011800145.1 Mirounga leonina | reverse complement strand
AGAAGAAGAAGAAGAAGAAGAAGAAGAAGAAGAAGAAGAAGAAGAAGAAGAAGAAGAAGGAGAAGAAACATCAGAAACGTCTGCATACAGAGAATGGGCCATGTGAGGAAACAGCAAAGTGGCCATCTTCAAGCCAAGGAGAATCCTCGGGAGAAATTCACCTTGCCAACACCTTGATCTTAGATTTCCAGCTTCCAGGACTATGAGAAAATAAATTCTGCTGTTTAAGCCACCCAGTCTGTGGTATTTTGCTATGGCCACCCTAGCTGACCAACGTACCATATGATGGTTCACATGCCATATATGTTAGTCTATGTAAGAAAACACATCTAGTATATGCCAGTGATAATGTGAACACAAAGAAAGGTACTTGAGAGGCACCTGTATTTGGTTTGCAGGTACAGCTGAGGCATAAGGAAGATGAGGGTCCCTAAGTCTCCATGATTTATTCATATCTCTGCCTATTCCAAAGCTAACCATTTGGGGTCTCATTGTAAGATCATCATAATAGTGAAGGAAATTCATGTTAATGAAAAAAATTGATAGATTTTTTAAAGATGTTTTTAATCTCTGCCTTTCTCTTATTTTCTTGCTTATAGTCCCAAGTATCTTCAAATTGAAAGCTCAGGTTCACTTACTGGTAAAGCAGCTTTTCCTACAGGCAAATCAGAAATGACCTACAGCATACTTGTGGTAATCCAAGGGCATCCACCTGGCCCTTATAACTTCTACTAGTTTACCATTGATGTCCAGGCCATAGGCCATCTTTATAGCCCCCTGTTTTTCCCCACCCGAAGTCTGCTTCTGGGCTGAGAGTTTAAGAGCCCAGGATCCTAATAATCGGGCACTCTGCTTAGCTCTTGCTTGTTTCCCATACTATTCACCCTGGATGTTTTCCCTCAATCTAGAGTCTTCCTTCCAGAGAACTGATGACTCTAAGCAACACTTCCTAACTTTAATACTAGCCTTTACTAATTAATATGTATCAGATAATGTACTAAATTGTCTTGAGGGTTACCTTATTTGTTTTAAATAATTCTTTGAGGTAGGTATAAGTTTCATCACCATTTTAAAGGGACCAAAAAATGAGGGTTAGAGAGTTTAAGTCACTTGGCAAAAATCACAAATTAAATGTGATGAGAGATTTAGGATACTGGCCAAAATCCAGTAACATGGAACAGCTTTACCCTTCTGCCTAAGATAACTTTAAAAAAAAGACAAAAGTACATAAAACTAAGTTGATCAAGACTTTATATATCTGGCAAAGAAGGTAAGTGATCACTGGAAATAAAATAAATAAAATGGGAAATGGGAAGTCAAATGAGAGATGAAAATTATAAATCTGAGATAAACACTGGATGGAACTAAAGATATATTAACCATTCCATTGCAGATGAAAAGAGTAGAGTAATATATTTGAATATATAGCAGTAGAAAATACCAAAACAGAAAGATATATTTTTTAAAAAGAACCAAGCATTAGTAGTGTGGGATCACTTCAAGGTTCATAACAGGCTTATAACCTATGTGAAAATAATTGGAGCTTCCTAATAAGAGAAAGAATGAACAAATATTTTAAAACATAATAGCCAAAAATTGTAAAATTTTGATGAAAACAGTAAGCCCATAGAATCAAGATGCACAACAAATCCAAAGTATAAGATGAAGAAAACTGTATAAAGGCATATCATAACCAACTTTCTATAAAACCAGCAATAAATAGAAAATCTCATAAACAGCCAATGGGAAAACATAGTTACCAAAGTACAAAGATGGGAATGACAAAAGGATTCCTGTCAGAAACATTGGAATCTTGATGAAAAAGAAAAACAGGGATGCCTGGGTGGCTCAGTCAGTTAAGCATCTGCCTTTGGTTCAGGTCTTGATCCCAGGGTCCTGGGATTGAGTCCCACATTGGGCTCCTTGCTCAGTGGGGAGCCTGCTTCTCCCTCTGCCTGCCACTCCCCCTGCTTGTGCGCTCTTTCTCTCTGACAAATAAATAAATAAGATCTCTTAAAAAATAGCTTTTGAAACCAGAAGTGAAATAAAGCCATTTTCAGACATACTGTTGCTGCAAGAATTTATCAGCAACAGAGTTGTACTACAAGAAATAATAAAGGATGTTTTTCAAGTAGAAGAAAAACAGCAGTTGTAAATCTGAATCTACATAAGGAATAGAGGGCGCTGGAAATGGCAACTGAGTGGGTAAATATATAGACTTTTTTCTTCTTATTAAATATCCAAAAATATAATCAATCATTTAAAGCAAAAACAGTAACAAAGTAGTGTGAGATTTATAATACATCTTGAAATAAAATGTTTGATAATAAAAGCATAAAGGCTAGGAGGGGAGAAATGGAATTGTACTGTGTACAGTTCTTATACTATATGTTAAGTTGTATAATATCACTTACAAGTAGAAAGTTAAAGATATATACTACAAACCACAAATTAATGGTAAAGCAACCATGAGAACAATGAAACAAAGAGTTAATGCTAATAAGACAATAAAGGAAATGCAAACATAAATTAAAAGAGACTATCAGACTGGATAAAAGAACAAAGCCCAATTGCATGCTGCCTATAAGAAGCTCATTTTAAACGTAAAATTTATAAACAGTTTAAAAGTAAATGGGTAGGAGCAGATCACACAGACAATAACCAAAAAAGAACTGGAATAGTTACATTAAAGTCAGACAATGGGCTTCATAACCTCAAAAACTTGACGGATAAAAAGGGATATTACAGAATGATGCATGGATATGTCAACTCTCTAAGGATTCGCAACAATTTTAAAAGTATATTCAACTAGAGAGAGAACTTCAAAATGCATGAAGAAAAACTGATAGAGTGTAAAGAGAAATTGACAAATCCACAATTACAATCTGATATTTCAACCCATTCCCTTAACAATCGATAGATCAAGTACATAGCATAACAGTAAGGATTAGAAGACATGAATGACAGTATCAACTAACTTAACAAAATTGATAACTGTAGAGCATATCATCCAACCACAGCAGATAAACATTCTCTTCTAGTGTGCACAGAACACTTACCAGGATAGATCATATTTTAGTTCATATAACAAGTCTTACTCTATTTAAGAAAATTAGACTCATATAATGTATGTTTTCTGACCTAAATGGAATTAAGTTAGAAATCAATAATAAAATTATATTTGGGAAATGCTCAAATATTTGGAAACTAAATACATGCTACTAAATAACCAAGGCATCAAAAAAAGAGATATTAGAATATTAAACTGAATGAAAATAAAAGTGGAGCATACCAAAATTTGTGAGATATAGCTAAAGCAGCACTTTGAGGGAAATTTATAGCACTGGAAAGCTGCATTAGAAAAGAATGAAGTCATAATCTTGGTTTCTACATTAAGAAATAAGGGAAAATCAAATCAAATAAAAAATAAGTAATAACAATTAGATCAGAAATGAATAAAACAGAGGAAGGGAAAACAAGAAAGAAAAATCCATGAAATCAAAACTTGGTACTTTAAGAAGATCAATAAAACTTACTAACTTCTACCTAGAGTAATTAGGGAAAAGAAGTGAAAGAAGATACAAATTACAAATATCAGACATGAGGGGAGATGATATCACTACAGCTTCTAGAAATATTGGAAGGAAAATAAAAAATATTGTGAACAACTTTTTGCCAATAAATAAACACTTCAATGAAATGAATGAATTCTTTGAATGACACAAACAATCAAAACTCATTCAAGAAACAGAGAACTTTAATTACCTTGTAGATAATTAATTACTGAATTATTTATACCAATAAATGGAATTATAGTTCAAACCTTTACATTGAGGTTTTCACCCCAGATGACTTCACCAGGCAATTGTACCATATATTTAAGAAAGAAATGCTACCATTCTACACAAACTCTTCTAGAAAATTGAAGAGGAGGTAACACTCCCCAACTTATTTTATGAGGCCAACATTCCCCGATACCAAAACCAAGCAAAGACATTACAAGAAAAATACATACCAGTGTTCTTCACAAACATAGAGGCAAAAATTTGTAACACAATTTTAGCAAATTTAATCCAACAATATGTGAAAAGGATAATACATCCTGGCCAAGTAAGGTTTATCCTTGGCATGTAAGGTTTATTTAACACTCCCAAATCCATCAATATAAGTCACAATATTAACATATTAAAAAGAAAAACCGTAAGATCATCTCAGTTTGTTGAATGCTGAGTGTGACTAAGTCCCACCCCAGCTAACAATGGTGAGGTCTTAGCCTATCATGCATCTGAGTCCTCCTGACGTGAAGCAGTTTTGATTTATGAAAAAAGATCGGCACATGAAATATGTGATTTTTATCATAGTGTGTGATCAAAGGTGTTTATGCCAGTTGTATATATACATGCTTGGATGAAAAATATAAAATAAAGGACATCTGGATGGGACACCTGGGTGGCTCAGTCAGTTAAGCGTCTGCCCTTGGCTCAGGTCATGATCCCAGGGTCCTGGGATTGAGTCCCGCATCGGGCTCCCCGCTTATCAGGGAGCCTGATTCTCCCTCTGCCTGCCCCTCCTCCTGCTTGTTCTCTCTCTCTCTTTGACAAATAAATAAATAAAATCTTTAAAAAAATAAAATAAAGGACATCTGGAACCACAGACCATTAAATGTTAAAAGCAACACAGTCATATTTAGAGATTGAGAGTAAAATAAACTCATAGAACATCCAGAAAATATTTTCCACAGTGATTCTAATGTTATTTACTGAAGAAGATACAACACTTCTCCTTTTCTCTTTTTTCCTTCTTCTGCTTCTTTTTATCCATTATCATCATCGTATTAAACAGAAGTCTCTAAATAAAAGTTTCTAGAAGGAGATATTTTATTCTAGAAATTGGAAGAAGAGAGTCTTTTGAAATGATTTATTTCTATAATTCTGTATATACTACTTTGCAAATGTTATCATATCAAATAGCATCAAATGTAAATTACTGTATATGCTATAACTCTGTGACATAAAAGTAAAGAAATATAATCAACATTTCTCTTTCTCTACAGATGGCAATTCACCGAAATGTTTGCTTTCCTTAACTGAGTCACAGGAACCCATGGTTTCATAAATAGAACATACAAATTCTTAAGGATTGATAACTTGTCTATATTTTACATGAATGTCTTAAAGTTATAAATTCACTAAGAGCCATGAAGAAAATTAGTTATATATATATATATATATATCTAAGAATATCACAAGAACCTAACTGTAAATGTCTGTAAAGCAAACAAAAATGTTAATATGGAACCCAATAAAACTCAATAAAACCTAATGAGAACTTCAGGAAACGACAGATGTTGGCGGGGATGCGGGGAAAGGGGAACCCTCCTACACTGTTGGTGGGAATGCAAGCTGGTGCAACCACTCTGGAAAACAATATGGAGGTTCCTCAAAAAGTAGAAAATAGAGCTACCATATGATCCAGCAATTGCACTACTGGGTACTTACCCCAAAGATACAAATGTAGAGATCCAAAGGGGTACGTGCACCCCAATGTTTATAGCAGCAATGTCCACAATAGCCAAACTGTGGAAAGAGCCAAGATGTCCATCGACAGATGAATGGATAAAGAAGATGTGGTATATATATACAATGGAGTATTATGCAGCCATCAAAAAGGAATGAGATCTTGCCATTTGCAACAATGTGGATGGAACTGGAGGGTGTTATGCTGAGCGAAATAAGTCAATCAGAGAAAGACATGTAAGACATGTATCATATGACCTCACTGATATGAGGAATTCTTAATCTCAGGAAATAAACTGAGGGTTGCTGGAGTGGGCGGGGGTGGGAGGGATAGGGTGCCTGGGTGATAGACATTGGGGAGGGTATGTGCTATGATGAGCGCTGTGAATTGTGCAAGACTGTTGAATCACAGATCTGTACCTCTGAAACAAATAATGCAATATATGTTAAGAAAAAAAAAAAAGAAGAAGAAGAAGATAGCAGGAGGGGAAGAGTGAAGGGGGGGAAATCGGAGGGGGAGACGAACCATGAGAAACGATGGACTCTGAAAAACAAACTGAGGGTTCTAGAGGGGAGGGGGGTGGGAGGATGGGTTAGCCTGGTGATGGGTATTAAAGAGGGCATGTTCTGCATGGAGTACTGGGTGTTGTACACAATGAATCATGGAACACTACATCAAAAACTAATGATGTAATGTATGGTGATTAACATAACAATAAAAAATAAAAAATAAAAAACCTAATGAAAACTTTCAGAAAGCCACAACTAAGTAATACAGCTCCTGGTATTTAAATCTCCTTGACTTCTTCCTGTAATTATTTGCTTCATCTCAAATTGTCTGAACTACACTGAAATCACAACACCCACTTACATGTTCTTTACCATCCTTGGCTCAACCACACATCCAGTCCAATACCATACTTCAGCATGATGAGATGGGAGAAAAATACCGATTTTCAGTTTTAGTATTTTTGTACTATTATAAAACAGTACCATGCCTGACATATCATGAGCACTGAATAACTACATCTTCTCATTTCACAACATAGGTGATTTTTTGCAAGCCATTCCAATTTAGATTATGACTATATTCATTAGGTCATAAAACAAGAGTGAATTCAATTTATAACCCGCATTCCTAGAAGAATAAAAATGCTTCCCTAGTATGTTAGAATATATATTACTAAAATATTATAAGATGATGGATTTCTTTATATTTTTGAAATTTCTCTACCACGATGGCAACATATCACTGTCACAGCTGTCATTGACATTGGCATGCCATTAATCTAGCACTTGGATGCCCCAGGAGATCTGGCAACAGGAACATATCTTAGTGACTGCCCCAACAAGAAACAACTATCAGTCTTGGGACAAGAAAAGAAGGGCCACATTAACTGGATTGAAAAAAAGTTCTACACCATCAAGATAGACATATGCCTATTACCTTTTAAACCATCTGTCTTTTGGTGCAAGATGCCATCTCTGTATTAATTATGTTCATGTATAAGCCATGCAGACATGGCTTTGTTCTTAGCATGACACATAGTAGCTCAGTCTCAGGGTTTCCTAATAGAATACAGCTACTGCAGAATCAAGGATGTGGCAGGCGGATCCCTATCTTCTCAAGGCCATAAACCTTGGAATCACTAGAAGGCAAATGGAATGTTACAGAGGTAGACTAAAGCAGAATTCAAAATGCAAGCTTTACTTTCCAATTCCATTCCGACTCTCCCATTTCTTAATTGAAGGAGTCAAAGCACGTTAATTTGTTATTTACTCAACTATAAAAGGAGGGAAATAATAACCACCTCGTAGATGGTTCTAAGGAATAACAAAGGCAATGCATTTAATGAGCTCACTGCAGTTTCTGTTGCATCGTAAGAACTCAAAGAATGATAGCTGATTTGGGAGCTGCAGGGAGCACGGGCCGCTCTCTCTCCCCACGGCCCTGTTTCTAACTTACACGCATACTGCAGTTAGCTATAAAATAATCACAGTTACCTTGTTTAGAGGACAAATGAAAGATTTCCTGAATTTTAGGCTTCCCAGTCATCTGTAAACTGGATTGGTAACCAAATACCAAAATTATCCAATATGGTTATAGTGAACATATTGACAAGTCTTTGTGTCCCCAAGGTTTGTTTTTGTAAAATAAAAACATGCCACTTGGAAGAAATAACTTCTGAGGAGCTAGAATTTATTAACACACAAGGACCTATGCACTGTCTGCAAAATCTGCACAGCCTATCAGATGATGAAGGAAGCATTCAAAGACAATGGGCAGGTTCACCTGAGCCCATGATCCATCTACTTCTATCGGTACATGAAAAGGCCTTGAAAAGTGTAACGGGTATCCATGCCAACGCAGCCACGTTCTTCAGCCCCAGGAAGAACAAAGCACTCTGTCACTGGAAGATTCAGCCAAGAAGCCAAATTCTTTCTGAGGCAACTCAGATAGTTCTCTAACTGTCTGTCCCCAAACAGATTGACAGATCGAGCTGTGAAGTCAGCCACTGAGGACTCCATCAGTACCGCCCACTTTGGGCAGCTGCAAGCTCAGCTGGTCCTAACCCTCTCCAGGCAGGCAGGTGCCTGGGCAAAGGAGCCCTTTCATTATGAAGACCGCCTGTGAGGGCTGGGCTGGGCTGGGCTTTGCCAGACTCGGAGTTATGCTCCCGGACATGGTCAGAGCAGGTTCTGGCGGAGGGGGCGGGGGGGGGTCCTGAAACCGCTATAAAATAGGGAGACTGTGGTAATCTGGTTACCCTCTCTGAATGAGGCATCAAAGAACAAGGGAGGATAATTTAGAAGAAAAGCAACACCAAGCCAGGGACAATAGACGGGAGGAGGGCTTGAAATCCCAATGCAAACTGCATGCCTCTTGGTACCAATTTGCCTTGCAGCAGAATTTAGGCTTCCTAAAGTTAAATTATGCATACAATAGCCTCATTATCCACAGTGGTATTTTCATATAAAGATCTGAAGACAGAATGTAAGCTTGCCTCTTGGAGCCTTTAGAAAAAGCGATTGACTAATCCACATACGGAACAGCTCTGGTTCCACCTGCTGCTGCCTATACAGATGGGAAAGATGTGACCAAGGGGACTCCCTGCGGCAGCCAGCACCACAGGCTCGGCGCCGCACTCACAGCCGTCCTGGGCCTCTCTTTCAGATGCTGCAATTTTGCAAACATTTTAAACACGTTATTCTAAAGTCGCAATGCACGCAGCTGGGTTGCAATAAGAAATGTTTCCTGTAACAATATTTGGTGGGTTTTTGTTCTTACACTAACATATTCTTTCTGGTATTAGACCAAAATAAACATGTTTGGGAGGTCTGTTTTTCTACACAAGAAAATGATGTGTATTTATTATTTATAAAGATATTCTTTAGGAGTTACTTTCCCCAAGAGGTATGATATTGTTGCTAGATGAATTTTTCACTCATTCAACAAGTATTATTGAACCACCACTCAGCTGAAAACCAGAGTTGAAAGATAAATTAGATATTGCCCAGCTTTCAAGATGTTTACTTTCTATTTGTGAAGTAAACAGGCCAATTCTGTTCTATACAACATGTTCTTTATCATGGGGGCTAAGCAGAGACAAGAGCGGGAAGAGGAGCGACGTCTGAGCTATCCTCAAAAAACAATGAACTTGTCAGAAAGACTGGGAAGGCGAAGTACAGCATTTGCAAAGATATAAAGGTTATGTGGTATGCAAGCATGTGTGAGAAGCTTCATGGAAAAGAACATAAACTCTAAGACCGTTGGATGCAAGGGAGCCTTGTGCCATGGACTGTATTTCATGCTGTGTTGAGTTTAGATTTTATACTGAGGATCACAGAGCATTATGAAGAATTCTATGGGGGAATGAAAAATGATCATTTAGAAAACTCTTGTCTTTCTTCTGCTTATGCAATTACATATCTAAACCACAGGAATTGTGGAAAATAAACTATAAGAACCGAGACCACCTGTGACACCACAAACAAGATATGTTTATGTTAAATCAAGCATTCTGGAAACAGAATGGAGACTCTATTGACCTGAAGAAACTGGAATTACAAGACTTAGGAGAATATGGTGATAATACAAGTAAGATGACTTATTTTATTTTAAATAAATTGAATAATTTATAGAAAAAAAACACTTCAGTGTGGAATGGCGACATGAATTTTTAAAAAAACGATTACAAACCAGGCAGGATAAATCAAAGGGGCTAATAGCAGTACTTGGAGGGGACGCTAGCTTAGATGATGACTTTCTACAATGAGCTCATGTTGAAGACAGTGAGGTCCACTGAGCCTCCACCTTCTCTAAAGCACTATGGCCATCTGTCACTCTTTCCCTGTTTCTCCTTACCATCTCACTGTGGATTCAATCTGTAATTCCCAAAACAAACACTTATTGTGTGTCCAGGTGTATTCCCTGTGAAAAACATGAGTTTCACAGGGTGTGCAGAATTTGACAGAGCTGTCAGTGATTCTAAGTATTTGCTTAGCTCATAAATTAGGTCCTCTAATTTTTAAAAGAAAACAGGGAGAAAGATGTGATGTTGAAGAGAAACAGTCTGTGTCTGACCTGGAAACGTTAAGTTTTGCACCTGACCCAAATTTTGATCACTTCTCATAGGCCTGTCCTCCACCTCATCTATAATTAACTCCAAACTCATCCTAAGGAAATTTTCTACTGCATCCTTCTCCTGAGAAAAACAAAACCGAGTGGCTAAAACCCCACTAGTTTTCAGAATTGCAGCCACCAAATGACACAAACATTTCTTGGGAGTTCAAAAAAAAGGGAGGGGCACCTGGGTGGCTCAGTCAGTTAAGGATCTGCCTTCAGCTCAGGTTATGATCCGATCCCGGGGTTCCTGGGATTGAGCCCCGCATCGGGCTCCCTGTTCAGCAGGGAGTCTGCTTTTCCCTCTGCCCCTCCCCTTGCTTGTGCTCTCTCTCTCTCTCAAATAAATAATTTAATTTAATTTAATTTAATTTAAAAAAGAGGGAGAGAGATAAAGAGTGGTAATAAAGGAACCAGGTGAGCAGCAATGAAGAGTCAGCAGATGGAAGGACTGAATGGATAACAAGAAAGGTAAGTAAATAGACCATCCTTGGTCACTGGATGTCACCAATTCTTTTTGATCTAGAAAAAGGAATATTTATTTATTCACTAACTCACCAAATATTTAAGGAATATTTATTTATTCACTAACTCACCAAATATTTAATGCCAACTATGTGCCAGATACTTTTCTAAGTCTTCAGAGAACTAAACAGAAAAAGTCCCTTCCTGGATCTGACATTTAGGTGAGGAAAATAAAATAGTTTCTAAATCTCTGGCTTGGCAAACTGGATTATCATTGTGTCCCCGAGACAGAAAATTCACGTCTGCTGTAGAAAAAAAAAAAAAAAAAACAAAACACCCTATTCTGCCTTTGGCATACTGAATTTGAAATCTATGTCTTCTATACACCTACTTGAGGGATTACACATCCTACGGGATATGAAGACATTGTACATTCTATACCTTTCTGGAAAGTACAAGACTGATATCCCAGAAACAAAATATCTCAATTTTCAGGAGCTGAGGACAATGAGCAAAAATGACCTGCATGTGCACACATGAGCGAGAGGCAAGGTAAGTGTGGCTTAAGGGTGATATTTACTTCTGCCTAACAATGCTAAACAAGCAGCCCGGAAATTGTTCCATGGTTTTATCTAGATGAGGTTCCCTTGTTCACCATGAAGGCAGCCTCCATAGACAAACTCAGCTCTGCTTTAGCTGGGATTACAGAAAATGGGACTGACAACACTAGCAAAGCAGACCACACCAGGGCCCAGGGTAATCCTAAATTAAAGAGACTCCTGGCCCAACCCTGCCATTTTACCAGCAGAGAAAGGAAAAGGTCCATTGAGGCAAAGATGTTAGTTCCTCTAAAAACAGTAGCCAAGTTGGATCTGGAATCCAGTTCAGAGCACTTCTGATTTCTGACTTTTCCCTTAATTTAGCAGCGTGATTTCAACGGACCTGGTTTTGAAGGATATCTCCTCAAAGACTGCATTGGGAGGCAAAGCAACTTACTCACTTAATTCTGTGATTAATAATTGTTAAGTATGGTAGTATGATGGTTAACCTAGTCCTTCCCACCACCCAAGTCCCCATGTTGCTTTAGAGATAGGAGGAGCACAGTGGTCTCTATAGTCTTATGATACTTACAGAAGTGTCTTGAACACTCTTTTAAGTTCTTAATCACCGCAGTTAAGTCCTTCGCCTACTTCTTCAAAGCAAAACTGCCACGTATTCTTCTCATGGGGGCCGAGATGTTTTGGCCTAAATAGACATGGAAGGGAGATGTGTAGAGAAGCAGAAGCTTCTGGGTACACACATGTCCCATGAATGGCTCCAGGTACTTGATAGTGTTAAACTACCATCAGTTGGGGCCAATATGGAATTTCCTGTAGAAGGTTATCATTATTTTAGGCCCCAAATCTCCCTCACTCAACTATGAACACCACCACGGTAAAAATCACATATATGATTTGTCTTCAACAAAAGGTATATGATTACGAGGTAAAAATCATATATGTTCAGCAGAACTCACTCATGTATCCAAAATAATGTCATCCTTCAAAGGTGTCACCTTGGGAGGCACTATCCTTACAGGGACAGCCACCGCCTTCTCATCTCCTGCCAGTTTCACTGTAGGATCCACTCAAGAAGATTAAATCACATTACCTAGGCTCAGCCTGCCTTTTCCTGAATGCAGTTTCGCCCATATTGATTGCCATGCTTATTTTACCTCAGGCCGTTTCAAGAACTCAAATCATTCCTCAAAGACGAAGATCAACTCTGGTGTTTGCTAACCAGCATGTGAGAGTGTGCCCAAGCTCCACAAAGGGCTCAGAAAGTAAGTTTCAAAAGTACTTCTAAGCAGTAAGTGTTTTGCCTGGCCAGGTATATCTACTTTTAACAGACCTCACACA
This sequence comes from Mirounga leonina, assembly GCF_011800145.1. Classification (NCBI taxonomy): domain Eukaryota; kingdom Metazoa; phylum Chordata; class Mammalia; order Carnivora; family Phocidae; genus Mirounga; species Mirounga leonina. Next base: position 8,931,068 of record NW_023270265.1, on the reverse strand, counting down.
TTGCTAATTATAGACCTCACACAGCTTTTATTTTTTATGCATTGTATTATATCTAAACTTCATATGTGTATACATATCATTTTAAATATGGACATAAATTCAGTATGGAAATTGCATTATTCTGATAATGGGTAGAAAAACAAATATGTATATCTATTTCAATACACACACACACACACACATATTCAGCTAGTAATTGTCAAGTCTAAACTCATCGTTTTAGACTTGAGGAAGTAGGTCCCAGAAAATTGAGAGTATACATCCAATGGCATGGATTTTGGATTTTTGGATAGGGAAAAGAACCTGGAGCAGAACATCCCGCAAACTGTTTTTTATGTTCTCCATCTCTTTTTAATGTCAGTCACAAGAATGCTGGAAACAAACGGGTAAGTCATTTTTCCTGTTTTGGCGCTAATCTCCCCATCCAAAAATGAGATAGCTCATTGAGATGATCTCTGCGGTCACTCCAAATTTAAAACTCTGCCATCTGGCAATTTCAGAAGACTGGGTAGAACAGAGATAATGAACAAAAAGTTTGGAATTTCATAAGAAGATGAGGAAATGTGATTACGGTTTTAAAATCGCATCAGTCCACAACACTCGCTTCTTAAATGACATCAATTCATGTAGATTAAAGTAATATTCTGAGGTCAAGCTAATGAGAGAAAATAAGTGATAAAGCTCTTTATAACTAAAAATGTCACAAGAGATAACATTTACTGAGTGTTGAATATGTGCTAAGGACTTTCCTAAGTTATCTTATTTAATTCTCTCCAAAACCCTAATAGGTAGATTGCATTATTATCCCAAGAACTAAGTGGGGTTTAAAGAGATTGAATAAGATGCCCAAGCCTGTATGGCTGGTTAGTAAGCAGCAGAGCTCATATTTCCAAATAGTTAAATCTGGCTCTTCTTTCATTAGAAGAAAGGTTAGAACAAGGGAGTAGGAAAAAACGATTTAGAATCAAAGAGGTCATGCCCAAGCAGGTAGAGTCTTAACTTTCTATAACTGTCCCATCATATACATACAGCATTTAACCCTGTCCTCTTAACCATTCCTTTGTTTTCTCCCAAGCCTTCAACTGCCAGAGAGGATGAAATGGGTGTGCAGTCAGTCCTGTAAAGGCCTCCAAACTGTTGGCTTGGACTACATAACTCCTTATCTGTTCACCCTGACACAGCTGGAAACCAAACACAAGTTCATAGGATCTGGCCTTAACTGGCCAGGGGACAGTGTTCCTTCCTAGTCATGCATCCATCACTGGGCTGTATATGGGCTGCCCTAGTTTTCTGAGAACACCTCCACAGAAAGATCAGAGGGCCTTTAGGAGGCCAGGGCTGGTCATACTCACTGCTCCAATGTGACCTGGGTAAGGTCATTCAAGAGATGGCATCTGAGACTGAGGGTGTCCAGCCAGCACAAACTGGGCCCTGCCTCAAAGGACAAGATTCAGGATACTACATTCATGATTGGCTCAACTAAACGATGATATAATAATCCTAATGCTATTTGTATGGTGCTTTTCTGTTATCAATCCACTTTTATGGACATTATTTAATGCAGCATAGTTTTGTGACTGAACAGGAATTATTATCTTGCAATATAGGAAAGAAAACCAAAGTTCAAAGAGGAGGTATAGCATCTAAGCTGCATGGGCTAATGATGTTGCCTCAAGTCTCCTTGTCTTGTGATCCTTTGCCTCTATCTACTTTGGCAATAATCCTTTTTACATAGGAGGTGCCATCTTGAAACACCCCTAAATCAAGTACAAATCTAAGGAAAGATTGGAATCCTATCATTTAGAGATTAGTGAGAATCCAATGAATCTGGGCACTTGCCTTTCAGGTACTTTGGGGTACTGAACTCTCATTGCAGGCTCTAGCAGCCAGGGAGGTAGCAGATGCAGGGAAAGAGACTAAAAGGGGACCATAACATAGAGTCCTCATCTTCTATCTGTTTGCATTTTAGATCTTCTGCCAATCTTTTCTTTCTACATAGGAGTTTGTCTAAGGATAACTTTTGCTGCCTATTTGGAATTGCTTTCTCAAATTATTTGCTAAGATTCTGGCCCCCACAATACAGACTCAGATATGCCAGTACACCTTCGTAATACCCTTCAGAAGATCAACTTCCAAAAATTTGTACATCAAGCCTTCTGCTCTTCTTTTTCCTTTCTTACTGATTATTTACTATGTGGGAGGCCCTGTGTTACTTGTTGGTGGCACAGAATAAACAAAGTGTCCTTGCTTGTGAATATTTAGGAGAAAGGGAATTGCCCCTGGAAGAGAACCAATATTCCTTGAGTACTGAGCCAGCACCAGGCTCATGTCCTGGCTGCCTAATAACAATCACTGACTCCTGTTTTATTGTCCTGATTTTGCAGAGAGGTTAAATAATTTGTTCCAAGTGATACAGCCAGGATTTGTGTAATCATGATTTGTTGGCGGGGATAGCACCTGTAAGATGGAGTTCAGACTCTCAAGGTGATACGATCACAGGCGATACATTTCCAGGTCTACCATTTACTACTTGAATGATTGTGGACAAGATGTTTAACTTTTCAATGCCTCGGTTTCTTTGTCTATAAAATGGGAGAGCAGTTGGAAATGATAAAATGGGAGAAGAGCTGGAAACTTCCTTCATGTTTAGAGTGAGTATAAAATAATACGGGGAGTGTACCCAATACCAGGCGCATGGAAAGTATTTGGTAAATTCCTGGTAACAATTAAGCAGCAAGACCTAACTTGCTCATCTATTTTCCTGATCCTACCTGGCATCTTGCATGTCCATATCTTCTAGTTTTTTTGTCTTGGTTTAGTTTGGTTTAACCATAATGAAAAAATAAAGACCCATTTTTCAGTACAGCTAGTGAGTGCTATCTCAATCATAAAAACATTTGTTTCACTAATCACTTGGTCCATCTCCACTTGTATACAGGTGGAGAAGAGAATAAGTCAAAAGATCATTTCATTGTGCTGTTTGGGAACAGATAGGCAATGCCGTTACAGTGTCAAATATTTAGAGAAAATTATTTTTAATTTTTTTATTCTTATGTTAATCCCCATACATTACATCATTAGTTTTAGATGAAGTGTTCCATGATTCATTATTTGTGCATAACACCCAGTGCTCCATGCAGAATGTGCCCTCCTCAATACCCACCACCAGGCTAACCCATCCTCCCACCCCGAGAAAATTATTTAAGGTAAAAGTATGGGTATCTGGTGAACCCAAAAGGAAACAATTACCTCAAGCAATAAGGCCCCACTTTTTAAAAGTAATCTCTACACCCAACGTGGGGTTCAAACTCACAACCCCAAGAAGAGTCCCATGCTCTACAGACTAAGCCAGCCAGGTGCCCCAAGGCCCCACTTGTGAGTAATGCTAGATGAACCTACCCACTTGAAGATATCTCACTCTTTCCTATTAGGAATCTCAGAGAGTAACATCAGATCAGTAGTCAGGGGATTAGCTATAAAGAAATGTCTCCTTCAGTTGAACAATCTTTAGGAGGAGTAACACCTAACTTCCCCATCTTTGGCAACACTGACAAGCTAACTTCTAGTGCTGATGCTTGACTGAGATTTAACATTTCCTGAAATGAATTCCTTATACCTAGAGAAGAGGGGAGAGGGAAAGATAAAGGGGCAGGGGCAGAGAGAAAGAGAAAGGGAGGGAGAGGGAGAGGGAATTTTTTATTGTTGGTCAGATAACTGACATCTGCCTCTCTAGTTTTTGTATCCTGCCTCTGCCAAAATTGTAGCCCTCCCTGGATACACTTCTTAGCGTATTTTGCAAGTAGAAAAAAAAATGATTGAAAGAAATTGCTGGCATATTCAACCCAGCTACCCTATGGCCCTTTCACATACAATAGCCTAAAGTGGTTGATGTGTATATTTTGGAAAATACAATATTATTCTTTTGTGCTCAGTTGTGTCAATGTTATTCATTTTCTTTCAATTTTATTTGAATGAAAGTTGAAATCTCCAGACTACTTTGATAGTTGTATAAAAATAGTTTTATGTGGTAGAGAATTCTTCTATCTAACACTAACATTTTGGGGGTATTCATTATTTGCAGGATAATAGACATAAACCCAGAAATGAACAGCATTCAATCTGAGTCTGCCTGATAGAAAAATCCATAATTCACCTCTTTGACTTGCTCAGGAAACACAGCACAAGTCACATCACCTTTTTGGTGCCTGCTCTAACCTTCTATTCACAAAACAGAAAGCACAAGAATGAAGAAGATGAATGATATTGCAGCAAAGCCACACTGACAATCGGAGGTCACTTGTAGAGGAAAAGATTACTCTGACAATCGTGAGAAGGATGGATTGGAGGCAGTGACTGGAGGCTCCTAAAGAAAGCTGTGAAAGGGCAATGGCAATCACCAAGGAGATATAATGAAGGACTGAAAAAGAAGCTACATCAAGAAGGGGAGGCGAGTATTACTGCAGAAATAATCTATCTGCTGACAGACTGGCAACATGTTGGTTAAGAAGTTTGAGGAAGAGGGAGGGTTGACACCAATGTTATCATCATCATCATCATCATCATCATCATCATAATCAACCATGATACATCAAAGAAAGGACCAAATCGGGAGAAACAATTTAAGTTGAAAGGCGCTGACATTACGAGCTAGCTTAAGACACCCTCCGATTTACCTGTTCAAACTTCTACCCTTAACTCTTACCTCCCCAAGCACTCTTATTCAAGGGCTCCTTGTTACTGTTCCTGATACATGCTTTTGTTTGGCTCTTTGTTTTGGTGAGTTATTTAGCTTCCCTTTTCTTTGACTTCCCTTCCCCCATGACGTGGACTATAGATGATTTTCCTGGAAGTCAGATAACTGTCTACCTTCCCTCCTCCCTGGCAGCAGAATTCCGGTAGAAATTGGAATTCTCCCAGATGCTCAAACTTGGACCATCCAGGGCATCAGAGACCATCAGCCAATCAGTGGAGGGCTTCTTCAAGGACTTCTAATTTTTTTTTTTTTAATGCAAAGCAATTTGTGAAATGAAACACTATCACCTTCAGTTCAACTAAGAGATCTTGAAATACAGCAAATGGCAACATGGAAGGTATTTTAAAATTTCACCCATGGCAGTTTAAAACCTTGTGCCAATTTATTTTTCTCTAGTTCTGCAATCTCATAGGAATTTGTACAAAACATATTCATAAGCAACTGTAGGGGAAGGATGGGAGATGGCAGCTTACATGCATTTGAGCTGTCCTTCACCCCCAACAACCACTGAGACAACATAGAGGGTGCTGGTAAAGCCTCAGACATAGTCAAGGGGTCTGAAGTCTAGAGCTGGTGCAAGAGTTTTACTACTTTGAGATTGATAAGATCTTGGGAATTAATGCTGGAGACTTCCAGAAGATAATAATGGTGGACCCCAGCAGGCACATGACCTTCAGAGAACTTTGGATCCCAGAAAAAAAGGAGTGGCATCAATCCATAGGAGGGTGCCTGATTTCTCTAGCTCCCAAACAGCTGAGGGAAAGACGAACCAGTAGTAAGTAGGGAGTCCTGTCTATATCCGAAGCTAGAACATCTGGAAGAAAAAGAAAACAGGCTTCATGAGCTTTTTTAGTAGAAAATTGACACCATGCTTTTGCTCCACTGTTAGACCATGGTAGAAGAGACCGCAACACTTCCTACCATTTGCGGCATGGCTCCAACTTAATGTACTTACAGAGCTCAACCTGAGTTCCAGGGAGCAGATGAAGGAAAATTATAGCACATTTAAGAAGTCCTGCATCCAGAGAAGAAAACAAGTGAAATAATCAGGAAAAATCCTAATAAATTACAGCTTCTGAGAGCTACAGATTAATATATGAACTAAAAAGTAAGAAAAAGAAATTGTGGTATAAGCATAGCTGTATATATAGAATTTTTCTCTAATTCTTCCTGTAATCATAAAAAGTAACAAAAAATATATATACACAAACTCCATCTTCAGGGATTTTAAATGAAGTTACAGTTATCATATTCAAAAACATAAGTAAGCACTCACATAAGTAGCTGAGACTGAGTAGAAGCCACATGGGAGGAAGGGAAGAGAAGTTATGGGACATGTCAAGAGAGCCCAGAGGCAGAAAATTTTCCAAAAGTCTAAAAAAAATACCCTTCTTGGAAATGAGAGACTCTCTTCAAGTTCAAAAACACTACTTCTGGTTTGGAATAAAACACAGGATCTTGAGGAACTAGGCCCTCTTAAACCAAGATGAGTTCAAGATATTATAAGAAAAATATCTCAAAAATAGCAACAAAATGTATCCACTCACAAGAGAAATATTGTAATGAAACACAGGAAAATATGACCAAGTATTTAGCTAAGAATTAAAAATGAATTAATGAAGTAATCATACTGATGAAGGTAAAATCACAAAGCAAAAATGCAAAAAACTGTGAAAAAGATAGTGTAACCATAGATGAAATGTAAATATGAGCTGGCAAAAATAAGGAAAGAAATAGAAAATTTAAAAGATTTTATGATAGAAGAAAAAGATAAAATTGAAAGAGAAAACTGAGATTTTATCTGGTGGTAGATTTGAAAAAAAGGTTATAACAGGTAGAAATAAAAAATCAAATAAAAAAAGAAATAAAGATAAAAAAACCTTAAAAAGGCTTAGGGAGAAAATGAGAAATGCATAGTATCAGCCAAGCAGATTCAGTATATATAATTCAAGTCCCTGGGAAAAAAAGCCAAAACAGAGAGACACAACAAATATTACAGACATCATTGTTAATATGTTAAATAATACAGATATTTTTAATAAAAATGTAAAATAAAGAAGACAACTCAAAATGGAAAAAGTTCCAAATAGTATCACATAAGATTGGTTAATAGAGTCAACACTGTGAAACATCCTTAAGTACTAGAATTTATACATGACTTCCATTCATAGTTTTTTGCCTCATTATCCAAAATATTTTTTTCTTAATTTTTAAAAGGGAAAATTTGACTAATCTGAGATCTCTGCACATCATCCAACAACATAGAAGACACTCCAGAAAAAACAACAATGGTTTCACATCTCTCACTTAATTATAGAAGTACACATTTCAATATGAAAGACCCAAGTTAATATTGTCCCCTTCAATGAGATAGGACGTTAATTCATCTCTCACAGATAGTGATGGTCAAGTGAACAAAAACAATTAACAATATAGAAAAGTGTACATAACATAATTAATAAGATAGAACTTACTGACATAATATACACACCTAACTGTATATAATTATGTACATACTTGTATATGTGTTTGTATGTATAAAATAACATTTGTTGTACAACAGAAAGTACAGTTTTATGTACCCATGTGACAGCCACAAAAACCTATCATATAACAGCACACAAATATATCAATAAACACACAGAGAATATTTTTTTAATAAAGAACACATAATACCATAGAAATTAACAACCAAATGAGAAAACAAAGACTCTCCTAACTGGGGGGGAAAAAAAAAAGTCCTAATTTTGTGTCATAAAAAATTGCAAATTTAAATCCCAGATTTAAAAAAAAATATTTAAAATCAGAAACTTCATATAGGTAAAGCTGTATGACATGAATAACAGTCTCAGCAAAACGTAATTCACGGAAGCCGTTAAAGTAAGATGCAAAATCTAAATGGACAAAATAGATGAAATTGGCAAAGCACTCCCCGCCCCGCCATGCAATAAAAAAACCAGCAGGCTCAGAATTTTTCACAGGAGATTTCTATTAGACCTTTAATGCAGATAATGATAATATTATTTAAACTCTACTAGAATATAAAAGAAAAGGGAACTGTTCAAATTAGTTTTAAAGAAGAGTGTATAATAGTCATTCCAGAATCTGATCAAGATAGCATAGGAAATAAAACTACATATCAATATTACTTAAAAATAGTACTGTAAAAGCCCCACATAAAATATCACCAAATTGAATGCAGCAGCATGTTAAAAGAACAATACATCATGGTCAAGTGATGTTAATACCAGGAATGTAAGAAGCGTTCAATAGTAGATCTATTTATATAAACAGTCATATTAATGAGTCCAAGGAGGAAAATCATATAATCATCTCAAAAGATGCTAAACAGTACATTGACATATTTCAGTTATTATTCATTAAAAAAAATCAATAAAATAGTAATCAATGTTAACTAAAATTATTGTGATAATCATCTCACTATATATATGTATCAAATCATTATGTTGTATACTTTAATACAATGCTATATGTCACTTATATCGATAAAACTGATAAAAGCTACTAATGGATGGATACTAGTTTTTTCAAGAGAAATATATTTATATCAACCTAAAATGGTATCATGTTTACATTTTTAAAAATTTTTTATTGTTATGTTAATCACCATACATTACATCATTAGTTTTTGATGTAGTGTTCCATGATTCATTGTTTGTGCGTAACACCCAGTGCTCCATGCAGAACGTGCCCTCTTTAATACCCATCACCAGGCTAACCCAACCCCCCACCCCCTCCCGTCTAGAACCCTCAGTTTGTTTTCCAGAGTCCATCGTCTCTCATGGTTCATCTCCCCCTCCGATTTCCCCCCCTTCATTCTTCCCCTCCTACTATCTTCTTCTTTTTTTTCTTTTAACATATATTGTATTATTTGTTTCAGAGGTACAGATCTGTGATTCAACAGTCTGCACAATTCACAGCGCTCACCCTCCCCAATGTCTATCACCCAGCCACCCCATCCCTCCAACCCCCACCACTCTAGCAACCCTCAGTTTATTTCCTGAGATTAAGAATTCCTCATATCAGTGAGGTCATATGATCCATGTCTTTCTCTGAGTGACTTACTTAGCTCAGCATAACACCCTCCAGTTCCATTCACGTCATTGCAAATGGCAAGATCTCATTCCTTTTGATGGCTGCATAATATTTCATTGTATATATATGGTATCATGTTTAATGTGAAACATTACAGGCATTCCTACTAAAGTAGAATAAGAAAATGATGTCCCCTATTATCAATATTCCTTAAGATCATATCAGTTCATTAGAAATCAATTAGCCAATAACATTCAGTCAATTAAAAAATAGAAGAAACTGAATGTGTAAACTTTGAGTGGAGGAGAAAAAATTATCACTAAAGTTAGAATTGCATTGGTGGAAAATCCCAGAATCAACTGAAAAATTACCATATAAAGTTAATATACTAAATCAGTAGCTTGCATATAGGAAAATAATAACTACTGTAAGATATATTAATAAAAGATCCCACTTATAACCAGAACAAAAAATAAAATATCTTAAAACCAATAAAACATATATAAGAAGTATAATGGGAAAAATTAAAACACTACTAATTGAAACCAAAGAAGTCTTAAATATAAAGTTGTAATAGATTCTAAACAGGAAACCTCACCACCATTTACAAGCCATTTTTTTTTTTTTGCCACTTCTCCATTAGTAGACTTAAATATATTATCATTGCCTTCATAAAATTCCCTACAGGTTTTTTTCTTTTAATAAGATAAGCTTACTCTAAAGTCAATATGGAAATTATATCAAATAAATATAAGCCAGTGAAGCTCTTAAAAAAGGACGATGAGATAGAATTGGTCCTACCAGATACTAAAATGCATTATAAATGTGTGCAAGGAGCTGGGAAACTAATAGACATGTGAACAAGGAGATGAGAAGAGAAATCCCAAGGACATCTGTTGCAGGCACCATTTTAAAATGGCCTCCAGGACTCGCTGTGTCATCCCTTCCCCTAGCATGTAGATGGGACCTGTGAATATGACGGAATGTCACTCCATGATCAGACTACATTACATGGCAAAGGTGAAGGGTTTTGCAGAGGCAGTGAAGGTCCTTTATCAGCCAGCCAAGGTTTGGGTAGGAACTGCAAGGCCCTCTTGGGGCTCAGAGTGGCCCCAGGTTGACAGCCATCAAGAAAGCAGAGAATTCAGTCCTACAACTTCAAGGAATTGAATTTTGCCAACAACCATATGAGCTAAAATTAGCATAATCTAGCCTATTCTGACCAATACAATGATTCAAAATCCAGGAAATTCAGAAAATGAACAAATAAACTCACCTATACAAATATATATATATTATTTTTTTTAATGTTCTGTGCAAAAAGAACCCCTTCGGAAAAATCAAAACACAAATGATAACCCAGGAAAACAAATTAATAATGAAATTAATTTTATTTCTAAACTATTCCAAAAACTGCTTATCTTCCTATTATGTAAAGTGATCTTAGAAAAGTAAAGTAGAAAAAGACAACAATCAGAGAATAAATGTGCTAAAGAAATAGACAATTGTGTGGGGTGCCTGGGTGGCTCAGTCGTTAAGCGTCTGCCTTCGGCTCAGGTCATGATCCCAGGGTCCTGGGATCGAGCCCAGCATCGGGCTCCCTGCTCGGTGGGAAGCCTGCTTCTCCCTCTCCCACTCCCCCTGCTTGTGTTCCCTCTCTCGCTGTGTCTCTCTCTGTCAAATAAATAAATAAAATCTTTAAAAAAAAAAAAAAAAGAAATAGACAATTGTGAAACAGGAGTTGTGAATAGCTCTTAGACATATGAAGAGAGCCCAGTCACATTCCAAATAAGAAAAATAAATTTAAACTGCACAGTGGTACAATTTTTCACCTATCAGATTGGCCAGAAAAAAATTCCAAAATTTTGACAATGTTGATAAAGCTGCAGGAAGGCAGGCATGCCTCTACATTTCTGGTAGGAACACTGTTTGGTGGTAGAAACCCTTGGAAAACAATTTGACATTATCCAACAAAATATACAAACACATACTATGACACCACAATTCTACTTCTGGGAATGTGTCCTAGACATACTTGATTACATGAGAAGGGACAACGTTATTCATTGCCGCATTGCTTGTATTAACAAAATTTAAAACAACCTAAATATCTATAAATGAGGGACCAGGTATATTTATATCCATCTTCTACCGAAGAGTGTTAAAGTGTTTTCCTGGTTTTATTATTACAAAGAACCTTTCAATGACTGAAGAAATTATGTCACATGCCCTATATGATGACAATATTCAAGGTATACTATGAGCCTCCAAACAAATTATAATAGAGTCCTCAGGTGAACTGAAAGGATCAGATGGGACAGTGGTAGGTTATGTATCTTTCTGTACATATGTGTATGTGTATGAGGGAAGGAACTCTAAAATTATTCTAGGGTTTATCTTTCTTGCATGTAAGAGAGAATAGTAGGACCTGGATAGTGTCTTGGTGGAAGAAACAGAGCACATCTTATTCCCATCTGATGGTAGATGCTGGAAGACAGAATAAAATGTTGAGTCTCCAAATGATTTAATTCAACCCCAGATAAAAGCGTGTTGAACCCGAAGGCCACGTTTCATTGAACAGTTAATGAATAATCTTAAAAAACAGAAAGACTGTTGACACAGATGCTTTGAGAATACATTGCATTAAGCCAGCCATTACAAGCCGTTACTGAGATAATGATAAAAGCTTCAGACTATTTACAAGTCCGATATCTTGAGGACATTAAGTCTTTATACATTAGGCGCGTTAAGGTAAAGGTCCTTTCTTGTCAGATTTAAATTTATTTGAAATCTTGTCATCATGAAATTGAGTCCTGGCTAGTTTGTTTACAAGAAGCTCTCCTGGGATATCCTGACCCAACTAAAAAAATTTATTGTTAAATAACCCCTCACTTAAGACACTGATATTATTTTAACTGGTTTGTGGCCTGAAGTTGTATTGCTCATTTTATATTTGTATTAGGAAATTGACTTATTCATCAATCTTTAATACTTAACCTACTAACAGTGACCTCACCAATCTTATGATATATAACCCAAACTGTATGTAAGTAGTATATAAAGTATATACCCATAATATATAAACCAGTGCAGGCCAGCAGAATTCTCTGCAATGATAGAAACATTTTCCAAATATGCACTTAGCAATATGATAGCCACTAGCCTCCTATGACTCTTGATAAGTTGAAATGTGGCTGTTGGGACTGAGAAATGGAGTTTTAAATTTCAATTAATTTTAACATAAATAACCACATGTGACGGTAGATGGATGGTATGGATTCTCCTGGAAAAAGTTTTTTCTTCCTTTTATAAGAGATGTTAGTAAAACAGATGCAAGTTACAATTATCATCTGAGTTACAACATGGACTCATAAATATAGAGAACAAACTGGTGGTTGCCAGAGAGGAGTGGGTGGGGGAATTGGTGAAATAGGTAAAGGAGATTAAGAGGTACAAACTTCTAGTTATAAAATAAATCACAGGGATGAAAAATACAGTATAGGCAACATAGTCACTAATATATTAACGTCATATGGTGACAGGTGGTAACTATACTTATCATTGTGAGCATAGCATATTGTAGAGAATTGTCAAATCTGAAACTAATATAATATCGTATGTCAACTATACTTCATTAAAAAAGTACATGGACCTCTTCTGCAGAAGGTAACCTCTAATGGATTTATAAAGCAGAACCCCCCAAAAATGAAGCAGGAAAACAAAGTAAATAACTTGACCAAATTAAAAAAATAAAATATGAAGAAAAAGGAACAAAAAGTAAAAAGTAAAATAAATAATAAATGAAAAGTCAGATGGAAAGAAAAAAGTTATACATATTGTCATCCTAAATGTAAATGGAGTCAATTTTGACATTAAAAGATAGTGTATTAGATGGGATTATACAAGAGTCAGGTGGTATGCTGTTTATACACACAAAAAAAGAAGTCCAAAGCACATTAAAGCAAAGTGATCATCAATGGATGTAAATAAAAAGAAGGAAGGCAACAAAATAGCAGGTCAGAGCAAAAACAAAAATTAATAATAAATGATAATGATACCAATGTCAGACAAGGTGATATTTAAGCTTAAAACTCCAATCAGGATAAAGTCGTTCATTATTAGAAATAAAGGCAAATATTTGCCAATAATAATAATCATAACAGTAATAATAATAATAATAGCTAAATGTAGAATTCAAAAATAAAAATGCAAGGAGACTATGATAAAATATGTAATTATAGTGGGACATTTTCATTTTCTTCTTTCAGAATGGGTTAAAACTAGTAAACAAAATTTGAGGCTGTAAATGAACTAAATATAATAGCAGCAATTTGATTTTAAAATCCTAGAATGTAAAGTCGGTAAAAGCAGGGCTGCTTCACTATTGCTTGCTACTTCTTTCATGCCTGCAATAATGTCTGGTACAGGGCACTCAGAGATTGTTCCAAAAATAAATGACAAACTATACACAGAATCCTATTTCCTTCCAATAGAAAGCAAAAAAATCCACATCTATATTTTAAAATATCAAAAATCTTAAATACTTGACAATTAAGAAGGCACTAATGTACGATTTTTGGATCAAATTAAAAATCAAAATGGAAATTATATTGCCAGAGATAACCTGGTGGAGGAGCATGTAAAAAAAATTGTTCTGTGATATTTTCGGAATTGTCAGTTTGACTGACATACTGAAACCTTGTTTTTGACAGGTGACATATCATTGTTAAAACACAGCACAGATATTATAGGCTAATAAAATACAATATTCAAATTAATTGCTGCAAGAGATATTTTATGCATATTTTACCTTCTCCCTTTTTAATAACAAGAAAATGATTTTTAAGAGAGGTGTTTTCTAAGTCAGGGTATATCTGCCTCCCTCAAGCATTCCATACTCTACCCACTGGGGAAATAAGAGAAGAAAAACGGGAAATGTTTATTGTTGGGATTCTCTGGGAATGGGAACTCTGTTGTGCCTTCTGCCATCCCTCACATTCTAGTTCGCTCTGGCAGGGTGCAAAGTAGGGCAAAAAAAATTGTCAAATAATTTGTAACTGCCCAACATGTGTCTCTTCCTCCTTTTCTTGTTTATGCTTAGAGCCAATTCATCAATTCTTTTCCAATGGGACAAAGAAAATAATGAATGGATGTTATGACAAGCTTATGAATAAAATACTGTTTTTCTGTATTTGGTTCATGAGAAAATATGGAAACTGTCTCAATAATTTACATTGTATTTTTTTAAACTTTTGATTAGGGACATTTTTAAACACACAAAAGTAAAAAGAATGGTGTAAGATATCCTAATGTATTAATCACTTAGCTTAAACAAGTTTCATTAATTTGGCTATCTTTTTCACCATACTCCACACATTGTTAATTTTTTTTTTTTGCTATAACCCAAGACAGCATGCCATTTCACCCATATATACTTCAGTAGGTACCCTGAAACATGCTTTTTATTAACATAAAACTTAAATAGTAATGTCTAACATCAATTAATCTGCAAACTCATAATGTGTTTACATTTAAATATTTGTATATAACTACCTGGCATTCTTCCAGGGCCCCTGAATAAATGTCTAATCTGGCTTATAATTTACAGTTTAGGCCAAATCAATAATGAAAATAGTCTTCTCAGGTAGCATAGGGTTGTTCTTTGCTAAAATGCACCCTTCTGCTTTTTCAGCTAAGAAAGCATCCACATATTCATGAAGGACTTAAGTGTTTTTTGCATCCTCGTGAATTGGGGGATTTCCTTAGATCCTGCCACTCCTTGGAGGCACTCTGCTTGGAGTTTTGCGTACCTTTTGTCCACTACAAGAGTTGGCAAATTTTTTTTGCAAAGGGCTAGGTGGTAGATACTGGAGGTCTTACAAGCCATGTGGTCTGTGTCACAACTGCTCAACTCTTCCATTGCAACATCAAAGGATCCCCTGAGTGTACATAAATGATTAAGCAGGGCTGTTATTCCAATAAAACGTTATTTACCAAAAGAAGGTGGAGGGCCAGATTTGGAGCCCAAATCCACTTGGCCATTTTAAATCATGCTGGCCTCATTCCTACAGCCTGTGAGTGGCATGCTGGTGGAGAACTCCTACAGCCCAGTGTGTGGATCAGATTATCTACATCAAATCCTGGCTCTCCATTTATTAGCTGTGTGATGCTATGTAAATTACTTCACATTTCTGTATTCAATTTCCTCATTTATTTTATAAAGCGTGAAGAAGGATTAAGTTACTAAATACATGAAAAGAGCTTAAAATAGCACTCAATAAATTTCAGCTATTATTTTGATTATTATGACCCTGGGGGAATATCATCAGCCCTCTGTTCCTCACTGACTCAGCCTCCAGTTAACTCTTCCTTGACTGGAGAGCTCTGAGGTTTTGCCAGATTCCTTAACTAGAAATTGTCCCATTGGTTTAAACCCACTGTCCATAGTAGGGTTGCTATCCTTAGGCCATAAGGCATGTCCTGCCTCTAAACCCACCTCAGGGCTCAGGAAACAGGAAGCCTCCCTCTGCGTGATCACTCTGATCCACCAGGGCAACTCTGAGGGGCTGGTGCCCAGGTTCTTCTGGGCAGCTTGCTGTGTAGTCTGTTGGAGAAGTCCACCTGAGCTTTTTCTTACTCAAGGTATCTCTCAGCACCCCAATGGATGACTCAATAGAAGACAAAATCTACATTTCTCCCTTGATCTCTCTATCTCCTTCCCACCACAACCTAAAACCACAGTAAAGAAAGATTTTTCTTTTATTGCCACTATACAATATCTTTAGAGTTAGCCTTTTTACCATAGGTAACAGGGCATTCTGTCTGTGCCATAGAATTACTCTGTGTTTTTGGTATGTTAAAAGGAAAGAGAAAGGAATTTCAGCAGTGAAGTTGAAGAGCACTGATCACAGGTTTATTACCTTTTGCATAATCTAATGATGAGTGTTGAAAGCTAAATACAACCTTGAGATGTTCTGTTTATATTCCTTCTTAATGGAACTTAACCTCATTCTAAAAATACTACCAAGAGTTGACAAAGGTGAAAATTCAAGAAGGAATTTAGCAAAATTGCAAATACTAAACATGCTACATATTTAACAGACTTTCAAAGTTATATATTAACATGGCTATGATCCACTAGCATCAAACCACTAACACATTACTTTTAGTTAAGAAATAGATCTGAGGAACAGAGATCAGATTTTTTCTCAATTCAAAATAGTATTGGTGTATATATATTGGCTCAACATTTGCCAGACTAGGATCTCCTTGAAGGAAAGAGAGAAAATAATGCAAACTATATATATATATGCTATGAAATGTAATAAATAGCATATACATGTTATATAACCACATATATCTATATATCTATATAGTACAACACAATACATATACATATGTGCATACATATGTATATTACATAGTTTTCACATGTGTTATTTCATTAATAAATCAGTAAACTGCTCAGAAAGGTTTAGGGACTTTCCTATGGGTGACATGAGTCAGAATAAGGGGAGCTACTGTTGGTCAGCCTGTATTTTCTTCTCTAGTAAGCAGAGGGATTTGTCAAAAACTCCTATTGTCTTAAAAACGTTATCTTTGTCTCCACTAGTTGATATTCAGGTGGCAAGCGACACTGACATTCACCTTCTGCCCTGATGCCGGTCACCAGCTTCCCCAACTCCCACCCTTGGAGTCCTGCTGAATTTCTCCTCCGTAATATTTCACATCACCTGCCTTCTTCCACCACTACCAGAGCCTTGAAAAGGTCTCATCTCGACTGCTGCAACTGCCCCAACCTGACCCTCCTGCACCAATCAGGAAAGCTCTCTAATCCAGTCGCCACACAGCAGGCAGAATGGTCTCTTCTGATTAAAAACAAAACAAAAACAAAACAAAACATACAAAAACAAAAGTGAAAAACAAAAAAACAACAACAACAAAACAAAACAAAAAACCCACCACCACCAACAACAAAAAAGACATTACATCGAATCACCACTCTCAACCCTATTTAATAAACTTAGATGATTTCTCACTGCTTTTAGGATAATCTCCAAAACACAAAACACAAAATGTGAGGTACCACATATGTTCACCAGTACTTGTCCAGCCTCTCTCTTCCTCTCTCAACTCCAGCCACAATGACTTTCCATTTACTCCTCTTCCTCCTAAACACAAGACCTACTCATATGTCATTGTCTTTATTTGGAATGCCCCTCCTCCACCTTTCACCAAACTACCCATGCTCACCCATTAGATACCAGGGAAAGGATAATTTCCTCAGGAAAGCCTGGCCTCACCTCCATGATTACAGGAATGTCACCATTACAGCACTGATTGTACCGGGATCTCTTCTTCATAGAACTTACTTTAGTGAAGATTTTACATTTATCTATGCAATTACTTGAGGTAATTACTTAAGTTCCCTTAAGACAGATGTTTGTGGGTTTTTGTTTTTATTTCTGTTTTCCTTGATTTTGTTCACCTTTGGGTTCCCAGAGCTTAGCACTACACCTACCACATAGGAAATTCAATAAACATTTCTTGAATTAGTAAATAAATGTGGGGAGAAACATAAATACCAAGATGTTCTTCTACTGACTGGTAGAAGATGCTGGGAAAATAGAGATAATAAAAACATTATAAAAACATCTCCAAATTTTCCAAAGGTCAGAGGTAGCAATAGCATACTGTATCCTCCTGAATAAAATCACTGTGTATAATGACAATTGGAGAGGGCTGAAAGGTTTCAGAAGTTTTTCTTTATTTCTCCTATAAGACGTTTTTTGGGAACAAAGTTGGTGCCATGGTCCAGCTCTCAGGATATGGAGGACCGCGTGACAGTCAGATTCTCTAAGATTGGGTTAGTGAAATTTGTTTATGGCTCTTCTCTAACTTTTCTTAGGATCCCAGAGGGTCTCATCTATTAGAAATGTACTCTTGATAACAAAAACAGACTTCCTCGAGGTCACACAGAGATTCTGACACTAAGCTCATTGTTCATTCCACTACAATACACCTGCCATTCTTGAATGAAGCTTATAGCTGGCAACCAACCAATTCCATTACAGCATAATCATCAATCTTTGTTCTTTTCCATGGAGTCCCATCTACATTTTAAATGAAACTAGTCATATTTATTTTTATTTTAGGAATTCAATTATTGATAGTCAACACTGCATCAGCTCAACTCTCATAAGTTTGGGAATGATTAGTTACATTCTTAGTGAAACAAAACAAACCAAGGTCTCATGTATTTCTTGAAAAATAAGACCTAAACATTAGTCATAAACAGAAGGAACACAGCATTGAGCTTTAAATTAGTGGAGAGCACATGAGTCTCATGTTTATACTTTATCACCTACCTTTCACTTCAGGGCTTCTTCATTTATTTGTACATATTACTTAAATTCATTAGGAATTTATATCTTTATCTTTCATTGTGTCTTAAAAACCCATGGCTATGAACTTACTATGTTTAGGAGCTATTAAAAAAAAAAGTCAGAAGGGAAGAAACAGAACTACAACTACTGTTGACTGGTCTAAAGCTACTATTCTCAAATATTTACATTCCTCGAGTACACGACACATCAGATATTATGCATGAGTACACGAGACATCAGATACCATGCATGGCAAATTCATATTTTCTAGAAGTGGAAAATAAAGGAGCATAGTAGATAGGAAAAATCAGAGGAGAACCCAAAAATCATGTGGTGAAGCAGGAACCTAAGACAGAGCAAGCATACTGATGCAGATTTTAAATTTTCATGGTCTTTATAAATGATAGCCAAAGGGATTATTTCCTCAAAAATAACTTAGAAAATCTTACAGCACAATATGGATGTGGTGTATGCAACGCTCACACTTACAAATATATATGCACTTCATGAATAAAAAATATTATCATTAAGTTTATTAGTTACACAATATAGCTTTATAAAAAAAAAAAAAACAACATTTCCTACTCACTCTAGAAATGGCCCTAGAAATGACAGACTCAATATTTTCCATTTATCAAAAAAATGCTTTATCCATCTTGCATCTAACCAAGGCTAATTTTATTTATGGTTATATAAATTGGCATTTTGAAGAGGGTTTGAAATATGAACTGAGTTTAGTGAGGACTGAAAAGGTCAAAGAATGGTTTCCATCAGAGGAAACTGAAACTAAGATTAAATTAGAATACATGTCCAGGGCCTTGATGCCATTTCTCTTTCTGGATGAATCCCATGGAGCTCAGGAGAGCATGAGAGTCAGATTACTTCTTTTCCTTGGTGAGATGTGAAGGAGAACATACAGGAAAAATGTCAAAGGCCACAACCAGGGTAGCAACCAGCCCATCTGTCAGAAGGCTAAGAAGAGAAGTCAAAAAGAGATTCAAAACCTAGTTTGCCAAGCCACGCTCGATAAAGGTGAATTTCTAGGAGACCTAGAGAAATTTGAGAAATAGAAGCTATTTCTCAAAGTTTTCAATGTGCTACATGCCTACGTAATTGTGGATCATTAAGGGGCTAATGCAGATATGCATCACGATATATTTATTTAATTTTATTCCAAGAGAGATTTAAGGCCGTTTCTGAAGACTCATAAGCTTTAACAAGACATATGAATTAAAGGTGGGATAAAAAATGAAGGGAGAACACTTTTGCATGCCTGGAAATCATGTCACAGTGACCGCTGGATTGTTAGAGACTGGTCCCTATGTAGCTCTAACATTTCAATAGCCCAAGTGAAGGAGAAAACCTGATCACATCATTTACAATGTGCATGTGAAAATATAATTCCTATAATTCTCAAGATACAAAAGATATTTCTTCTAAGACCATCAAAGCACGATTCTGTAAATGCAGTTGTGCTCAATAATAACTAAACCTAGGCACTCAGTTCTGCCCTCTATGGGCTCTACAGGTAAGGTAAGGTTAAAAAAAATGTGTCCTTTAAGTCATTCTTTTGGAACACTGCTGTTATCAAATAAGCTTTTTTTTTTCTTTAATAAATATTAGATGCACTGATGTCATTTTTGCAATGCTTATCCAGTTTTTAGTTGACTATGCCATGGTGAATTAACAAAAAATTGAGTTTGGTGTAAGAGGCTGAAGAGTCTACCTCACCCCTAAAAATAAAGTCTCCCACCTATGCAGGGGGGCCGGGGGGTCGGGGCATTCACAGAGGAGATGAAAGTCTCATCCATGTATTTATTTGCTTGTTTATTTGCTTGTTTTAATGAAACTTATTATTTTGAGATAACTGCAGATTGCTATGGAGTTGTAGAAATACTACAAAGAGATTCCATGCAAGTTTACCCAGTTTCCTCCAGAGCTAATATCTTACAAGACTATATAGTACAATGTCACAACCAGGATATTTACACTCAAGCTGAAGAATGATTCTATTGCTACAAGGATACCTCATGTTGTCCTTTTATGTTGCCACTTTCTTTCCACACTTGCCCCTTCTTTAAATCCTGGAAACTATGGTTTGTTTTCCATTTCTATATTTTGGTCATTTCAAGAAAGTTATAAATGGAATCATAAGGTATGGAACCTTTTTGGATCAGCTTTTAAAATTTAGCATAATTCCCTCTAGATCATTCAAGTTACTGAGTATACCAATACTTCATTCTTCTTTATTGCTAAGTATTATTCCATAATTGAAATGTATTACAGTGTATCTTTCATCTGTTGAAGGATAACTGGGCTGTTTCTAATTTTTGGCTATTATGAATATAGCTGCTATAAAAGTTCATTTAGAGGTTTCTGTATTAATATGTTTCCATTTCTCTGGGGTAAATGCCCAAAATGCAATTGCTGAGCCATATGGTATTTGCCCTGCATAGGTTTATAAGAAATTGAAAAAATTCCCACTACCAATGTTTGAAAATTCCAATTTCCCTGCATCTCTCATAAGCACTTAGTGTGGCCACTATTTTCTTTTTTTTTTCTTTTTTTAATTTTAGTAATTCTGGTAGGTGTGTAGTGACATCTAATTGTGGTTTTAATTTGCATTCCTATAATGGTGAATAACATTGAGCACC
The DNA here is from genome assembly GCF_011800145.1 of Mirounga leonina. Classification (NCBI taxonomy): domain Eukaryota; kingdom Metazoa; phylum Chordata; class Mammalia; order Carnivora; family Phocidae; genus Mirounga; species Mirounga leonina. Next base: position 8,910,219 of record NW_023270265.1, on the reverse strand, counting down.
TTTTCATGTATTTATTTACCCTCTGTACATCCAAGGTAAATGTGTCAATGTCTTTGGCTCATTTTCTAATTAATTTTTTTAACTGCTGAATTTTAAGAGTTCTTTTTATATTCTAGATACTAGTCCTTTGTCAGATATGTGGTTTGAAAATTTTTTCTCCTGGTCTGTGCCTTATCTTTTCATCCTTTTAACACGGTATATCTCAGAGTAAAAACTTTTAATTTTGAGAAAGTCCAATTCATCAAAATTTCCTTTTATAATAACACTGTGCTTTGTGTCAAGTTTAACAACACTTTGGTGAGTACCAAATCCCAAAGATTCTCTCTTTTGTTTTTTCTAAAAGTTTTATGGTTTTAAACGTACATTACATTAGGCTGTCCATTTTGCAGTTTTATGGTTTAAGTGCTTAATCCATTTTAAGTTAATTTTTTTATAAGGTATGAGGTTTGTGTTGAGGTTCACTGGGGGGGGTGTTTATTTGTTTAAGCAAATTTGTTTGTTTCTGACTTTTCCAGAAACATTTGTTGAGAAATGTATCATTCCTCCATTGAATTGCTTTTGCACCTTTGCCAAAAATCATTTGGACATATTTATACAAGTCTACTTCTGGGTTTTCTTCTCTGTTCCATTGATCTGTGCCTATCCTCCTGTCAATACCACACTTTCTTGATGACTATAAACATATAATAAGTTTTAATATTCAGTGGAGTGCCTCCTCCCACTTTATTAATTTTCCAAGATTTTTTTTAACTATTCCATGACTTGCCCATATAAATTTCAGAGTAATTCTATCTATAAAAACTTTCCGAATATTTTTATGGGATTGCTATCAATTTCAGAAGTATTGACATCTTTGTCATGTGAGCCTTCTGATCTATAAACACCATGTGCCTCTCCATTTATTTAGGTTTTCTTTGATTTCTTTTATCAGTATTTTGTAATTTTCCGCATGTGGACTCTGTACTTGGTTTTTAAGTTTTTACCTAATCATTTCATTTTGTTGGAGCAATTTTAAATGGTATTATAGTTTTTGTTTTGGTTTCCATGCTCATTGCTAGTATACTAAAATGTGATTTTTGTGCGTGTGTTTTGTTGAGCTTGTATCTTGCAACCTTGCAAAACTTATTTATGAGTTCTAGGATCCACATATCATTTTGATAGATATCCCAGTGCAAAAGCAATAGTACTAAAAGAGAACATGTAAGGCAATTGAAACCAGATGCCCAAGGTGGTACAAAAGGGAAAAAATGTGGCATGTATGTGCATGCGTGTGTGAGCATGTGTGTGTGTGTGTGTGTGTAAAATACATGTTTAAAAACATATAAAGGTGGGTCTTTAAGTAGTAGCAGTTCTAGGGTAGCTAGATTTGAATCTTGTAAAATACATCCAAGTAAGTATGCAATCATTGGAGAATATACACCAAAATTAATACATTTTTCAGCAACAATTAAGATTCAGGTAGTTATAATTTATTGTCTTTGAGGAAAAATTACACTAATGAGTTACTTTAATGTTAATTCACAGTACAGATAACAAATACATAATATGGACAATATTAGAATGTCCTTCATGATTAGTTAAATATGGGGGCACAATGAAAATTGTACCATTAGAATGCAAGAGAAGAACTGACTCGAAAAACTTGTGCAGTCAAAGTTCAATAGAAGTTTAACAGTAAAAAATCACCATTAGGCAAAGTAACTGTAACATGGTGGCTTCGGTGTTACTGTCAGCTACTTATGAGAGCAGCCAAATTGCTGCATCCAAATACGACTCTCTTAAAGATGCTGAATGCAGATCCGAGAAGAAAGCCATGCTTGCCAGAGAAATGCAGTAAGAGGAGGAACAGGAGCAGTGTTAAAAAGCCTGGAGCTGGAGAGGGCAGTGGGAGGAAGGGCAAAATGGGTGGAGGGCAGTGGGAGGTACAGGCTTCCAGTAAGGACTGAATAAGTCACAGGAATAAAAAGCACAGCCTAGAGAATACAGTAAGTGATACTTTCATAGTGTTGTATGGTGACAGAGGATAGCGACACTTGTCAGCATAACATAATGTATAGAGACGCTGAATCACAATATCACTACGTTGTACACCTGAAAGTAATACAGCATTGCGTATCAACTACACTCAAATTAAAAAAAAAATTTGAAAGCCAGGGTCTTAAGATCCTTCTGAAGGCAAGAGCAGCTCTCTAGCCCTTCCTTCTCTAGCCCGATGATGTTGCAGCAAGAATGTAGGTGTCACGGTTGGCAGGAGCGAGGAGAGGTGAGTTTGCAGTCAAGGAGATTAAAACCGGAGTGATAATTGAGGCAAATCCATTTTGACTGATCATTTATTCAACGGATGCCGTACACTTACTTGAAAATGTCAAAATACAGTCAAAATTAGAAAGGCATAAATAGAACCTTCAAAGCAAACAGGGCCACAGGGAACTGGGTGATGCTTATTGTTCCAACAAAGCTTGCAGGCAGACACCAAGTGGAGCAGTGGTTATTAAAGCCATTATTTCTTTCGCAATCACTAAAGGAACTTTCCATTTTGTAAATATATACATATGCATTAACTGTGGAATCGTTATTTTGAGAATCTTGGTTAAAAAAGAGTGTATGGAGGCAAAACTGTTTTTCAGTTGGTGTTTCACATGTATGGAAAAAATGAAGACATAAAGATATATATCGTATGAAACTCCATGGTAAAAAATTGAAAAGCTGGAAGAAATTAATATTATTTTCATAGGTAACAAGCTCCCAGGAATACAGCCTGTGTTACCACAACTCCAGTAAATTAATCTTTTATCCCAACTTAAGAAAGCAAATTTGAAGGCAAGGGAGAGAGCATCATGTTATTATAAGGATAACCTAGAATCTACTCTACTATTTTTTTTCTTCAATAAATCTTTCACAGATATTGGAACTTATGTTCTTATTTGTGTAGTGAGCATTTTACCTGTGGTGCAATTAGTTTGCTCCTTTCCTAAGCAGAGCACAAAATAACTAGTTAGCCAATGGCCTTCCCTGATGATTCTTACAGCTGAAGTAGGAATACAAAGGTTTTTGAGGGGCAGAGGAGAAATGGGGACTAGAGAGAGGTTTGTAACTTACCCATTTCCTCACCCCGTCTGCCCTGCTACGTTAGTCTCTAACATTGATGGAGAGAAGGATAGAACCAGAAAATGAAGGAATCAAAGGCCAGGTTGATAAACACAGAGTTGGAGAAAGAGCCAATGCCCTACACTCTCTAGCACCTCAGCCCACAAGGAAGGTGAAAAGCACAGAGATCAGCAGGAAATAAGGGTCCACTGAAAGACATCCTCAAGGGTAGAAAAAGCATCACTTTTTCTTTCTTTTCTTTTTTTTGGGGGGGAGTGGGGTGGAGGGAGAGGGAGAGAGGGAATCTTAAACAGACTCCATGCCCAGCGTATAGCCCAATGCGGGGCTTGATCTCACAACCTTGAGATCATAACCTGAGCCGCAATCAAGAGTCAGATCCTTAAACTGGCTGAGCCAGCCTGGCACCCCTAAGCAGCACTTTTTCTACAGAAACAGGTGCATATGAATTATTGCCCAGCATGGTAAGAGGTGCCCAGGTCTAGCAGCCACTACAATGTGCCTGTTAACGCCAACATGACCAAATGAGGACTTACAGGCAGATGAGGTCTGGTACATAGAAATGTGTCAGGATACCCGTGACCCATCTCACAATTATGTTTCATAACACTGACTGTGGGGAGACACGCCCGCATGTATAGAGAGTTATCCATCAGAGGGCATGCATGACACCTGAACAAAGAAAGGGCTGGGTTTGGCTGCAAACTGCTGAGTCAGCATCCCCACCACTGTGCCAGCAACATTGCACTGGAACGTGAGCTCCAGACAACAAAGAATTTCTTTGTACAGTTTTATCCATATTACTTGGAACAGTGCCTGGAATGTGAAAGGCACTCAAATATTTGTTGACTGAATGAACATATTGCACAGAGCATGGCATCCCGGCCCCTGTCCACCCGCTTCTTCCTGCCTGCCCACTCCTCCTGCATGGGCATCAGTGAATACGCTCCTCATCCTCTCTAGTCCAGCAAAAGTCAGATCTCTTCTATGCATGCTTCTGAGCCCTGAGCTCTTTCCACTGACTAGTAGAATAACACCAGGTAAATTAACCTCGCACATCCTCTGTTTCTTCTGTAATAAAATAGGGATGATAATAGCTACTTAGGAGAGTTGTATTAAATGAAACAATATAAGTGAAATGGGAAATCTACAACAGTCTCTCAATAAACAGAAGTAAAATTCCATTTCACCATTCAATAAATAGATGGGAAATTTATTTGAATGCAATTGGGCTCCTAAGATAGTAAAAGAAATTCAGAGCACCAAAGAAAGATGTATATCTCAATTTCCAAGTAATCAAGAGGCAATGAATGGGACTCCACTGGGGCTCCCCTTACAGAGAATTACCTATCTGTAGTTCTGTCCACAGAAATGTATCAGAATGAAGACCTGAGTATCAGCCTTGACTTTTAGAAGAATTAAATTTGGCCAGGCCAACTTTTCTCTAATGGTCATGACCAACACCTATCTCTCATATAACAACCACTGGTTGAACATAAGGACTGGGACAAAGTTTCAAGAAAGGGGAAGACAGGGGTCCACATTGCTCATAATATGCTTTCGAATAGCCAGCTGTCCCTCTAGCTCTGGCCTCTTCTTCCCCAGCTGCAGTTTTTATCTGAACCCGGAATTCAGCCTAATTTGAGTATACAAAAATTAATCCTATTACAAAAAAATGATTGCAAACAATAAAAACTAAAAAGAAACTTAGAAATCTCAGGGAAGCATTATCTTTCATCCTCCAAGATCCTGCCCACCCCACACCTGCCCTCCTCCCACTCCCAGAAGTCATCCGCTTGTTTGACCCATGCTCTCTCCTGCCCCATCAGCTAATGTTGCCCCCCCCACCTCTTCTCAGCTAGGTTGTGGTTCACATTGTCAAGTTCTCCTGCTGCTACAGTACTATAATTAATTCTTCTCCTCCTCTGTTCACTGGGTGCCAGACTACTGAGTCCCAGAAATTTCAGGATTCCCCTAAGGTTGAGTCTTTCAAAGTATTCCTCACTAAAGACTCTTCCTCCCTATTAGAAATGTTCCTATCAGAAGATGAAAGATTCATGAATTCTTCCTTGTCTGTTAAAGTCAAAAGATCCACTTTCTCTTAGAACAACTTCATAATTCAAGTTCCACCCCCTGACCCAGATACTCCTTTACCCACTTTGTGACTATAAGCTGCTGTCTTCCTCCAAAGGCAGGAGGAACATTGCAGAAGGCAAATCTGTTTCCTGCTGAGGGCTAAGCCATTGCTAACCAAGGCCCAGTGAAAGGGAACAACTTCTTGGGTCCTTTTCAGATAAAAAGGGATGGTTATCAACCAAACAAATACAAGTTAGAAACAGGAGTTTAGCTATAATCTATTTTCTGAAACATAGTCTCTTAGAGGATCCTTCAGATACAACTAAAATATTAATTTAAACCCAAATGGGTTTTAAACATAATGCGTTTTCCTGTGTACTTGCAAGCACCAATTAAGAAAGAAAAATGCATACATTATAGAACTGGGCAGCAATAATTCCTAGGCATTAAACGGAAAGAGGACGATCCGGGACCAGAGTAAGGTTCACATGGGACACAAGTGACAAGATTACAGAGCATGCACCTCTTTGAAGAAAGTCAATGCATCCTAAGATGGAGTGACAAAAGAATATTAAAAAAAAAAAAAAAGGAAGGAAGAAAAGGAAAAAAAAAGAAAAAAGAAATGTCTCTTCATAAACCCTGAATTTTCAATGCCATGTGTTTAGGGATATTAAAATTAAATCACTATATAGAAAAAACAGAAGAGACATAAAAATAAATGAGAAATTAGAGAAAGATATTAAGGAAATCATTGATGAAATAGAAATTCCTTTCTGTAGAAAAGTTGACCCTTTCAAAGAAACAGATCAAATGTAAACCAGGTTCCTCTGAATGCCCCCTCTGATAAACACCACTGCTTGTTAAAAAAGTGCCAGTTCTGTAGGGCAAACAGTCTAGTCTAAATCATGGGGCTGACATCAGTCTCTTTTGTGCTCCCTCTTATGTCTCTGTGAGACAGGCATCTCCATAGCTTTCTGTATAGAAATATAACCTGTGGATTTAAATCTATGACAGCCCATATTTCTGGTTGATTAAACTAAGTTGTTTATAGTGTCTGTGGTATGAATTCAACTTGGGAACAATTAAACTATCCATCTCTGGAGCAGAAGGCTCACTGGCATCCACTTCTGACCATTCATCACTTGCTATACACCTTTTCATTCTCATCTCTGCAGCTCCTGGATATGCAGATATTGGCTCCCATTCTGAAGTGAGTGCATTTGTCAGGATCAGGTGGCATATACTGAATGCCAGTTAATTCTAGGTTCTGAGTGTGTGTTTTGTGTCGGAACAATTTCTAGGGAAGATCCATGCTAAGAATGGCAATTGCGCTCTCTCTCTCTCTCTCATCTCATTGTTCCTTCTAAGCAAACTGTGAGAAAACTATAAGCCCCCAAAATGCCAAATCAGAACCCGTTTCATGTAGGCATTCATTCAAGAACTCTTTTCTAAGCAACACTATGAAACTCGGCATGCTCTGGACTGTCAAAAATCCAAAGATGAAACAATTGTCTTGAGCATAAAGGGTCTTAAGACTTTGTGAAGAGGCACACACAGATGCATACAGCATGGGGCCACACAGGCGATTCCCACAACCCAGTCTGAGACTGGGTGTCATGGCACCTTTGAGATGCAGGGCACTGAGAACACCACATTTCTTGGCATGAGTAATCCACAAGCATCGATATATTTAGCATGATTATGATAGATATTATTGCATCTCCATTACTGAAAATCTGCTGCTGTGTGTGAGTTTCCCTAAGGTCTTATAGAATGTTGCATACCATAGAAATGGAGCTAGAGATTTCTTTCTCCCACATCTTTGTTCCTAACTAGCTATTTATAGGTTGAACTATTTTTGGTAAAAAATGAATCAAGATTGCATATGAACACTTAAATTGCTGAGTTATAACAACTATTTTCCTAAGAAGGCTTGACTTCATGTACTGTCAGAAAGCATCACATGTTCATATAATTATTAATTTTCTCAAAAAATAATGTACCCTGAATTCAAGCTCTCCAATTATATTTGTGCAAAGAAATATGAAAAGCCATGGAGTTACTCCTGAATGGCATTGTGGAACCAACAAATTCACCAGAGACCAACACAACAAATCAACTCCCAAGTGATTACAATCCCACTCCAGAACTAAGCACACGAAGAACCCAATCTTCACCCAGGGAGCCCACTTTCTTCCTCTCTGTTTCCTTTAGAGTATTTCCCGAATCATAGTGGTGAGCCTTTCACTAGTTTGAAATCAAGAGGATAGGAGAATTCATGCTTATGGAGTATGTGTTATGTGCCATGAGCTGCGTTGGAGATGTTCAATCTTCACAAAGCAAGGCGTGCGTGTGAACATGTGGAAAACAAAGAGACCAAGATTAGGATGGAGTAAGACAACTCAAAGCAATACAGCTAATATCCACAAGAGCCAGAGTCATAGCCCAAAGACCCAGCTCTCTCTGCTCGTCAAGGGTTTCTGCACGTGGGGAAGCAGCAGAGTCACATGGGAAGTATGGTGCAAACTCAGAGAGCTGGATCCTGCCCTTGGAATCAGGAAGTATGTGGTGGAAAACCATCCCAGGGGTCCGGCCACAGCTGTTCAGGGACTGCCACTTGGGGGCCACCATGTCCCACCTTGTTCCCGGCGGCAAGGGCAAACGCTTCATCACAGCAACCTTAGGAAGCACATGCTTGTATTTTCTCCATCTTATAAATGAAGAAACTGAGGCCAGAACCATTAAGCAATCTGCATAAGGTCATACAGCCGGTAAGGAGCCTGCTAGGGTTCAAGCTCAATGATTTAGACTAGACTGTTTGCCCTACAGAACTGGCACTTTATTAACAAGCAGTGGCTCTGAGCCATCCTTTTCAGCTCTGCCTTACACAGCTCTTCCTGTCTGCTGCCCCAAATCCTATGCAGTGCCCTGGCTTCCAGGGGGGCCTACCACCAGTGGGTATATGCTAGTGACAAGGAAGTGACTCTTCTAAACATGAATCCACAACTCTCACAGGCTCGCCATCACTTATTCCAGAGCAGGTGAATTGGTGGGTTATTGGCCAGCTACATTACAGTTGTAATGTTAGAATATTAAACATTTCTTACAAAAATCCAGTCATCTGCTTAGTATAGATCCACTCCTGGCAAAAAGCAACAGTGGAACAACACTGGGCCACTTTCTCTCTCTCTCTCTCTCTTTTTTTTTTTTTTTAAGATTTTATTTATTTATTTGACAGAGAGGGAGAGAGTACAAGTAGGCAAAGCAGCGGGCAGAGGGAGAGGGAGAAGCAAGACCTCCAGTGAGCAGGCAGCCCAATGCAGGGCTTGATCCCAGTACCCTGGGATCATGACCTAAGCTGAAGGCAGATGCTTAATCGACTGAGCCACCCAGGTGCCCCAACACTGGGCCACTTTCATTAGACAGGACACACATTCTTCAGCTCATCGAGTCCCCACTGCCCTGCCCTCAAATGCTTCTACTCATCCCCTGTGGGCAGTTGAGTTTGAGACCCACAGCCAGACAAGTACAGGCTTGGAATACAGTACTGGAGATAAGGATAAAAGATGCCCAACCTACCTGGACCCAAAAAACTTCTTGTAAAATACAGAACAAAGACAACCAACCAACCTCTGCAAAGCCATTTCCACTGGCAAACCTATCCAACAGATAATATAAAAATAAATTAAAAACTACTGCAGGGGCAAGACAAACCTAATGTCCAGCACCCACAAGATGAGGGCTGCCGGGGTATCCTCTGTCCCTCTTCTGCCCTCCCTGGGTTCTCACACCTGGCCACAGCAAGAGAGCATCCTAGTTCCCCATCCAGATTCTCTTGGCAGAAGACAGACTTTAGTCCTTTGGACTCAGTTCCAGGATCTACTCTACTGTCCCCATTCTCCTTCCTGCGAGCTGCGTGCTGAGTTGAGGTAGAGTAGTGGGGACCAGTGACCTGGTAGTCAGCTCCACCCCCAACTCCACACCTCTCTTCACCCTCCCAACCAATGCAGCTCAATTTGGCACCAGAATTCTTCGTCTGTTGTTTGTGTTGGGCTCAGGCATCTCTTCTCAAATGCCAAGGTTTCTCTTAATCCCAACAGGGAGTCCTGTGGTCCTAATAAGCTCCTATAAATCTCCTTCCTCGGGTTAACTTCTGTTTTCTTCCTGCACCGCATTCAGCGATCATGCTATCTCCATCTGGATCCATGACTGAGCATCTCATGGCCACAATTCATCCCAGGTGGAGACTGGCTCAGGAGCCTTCACTATGACAATTCGAGCAGTTAAAATAAAAGTAAGCCACGTGAACTTTTCTCTAATGAAAATGTTGAGGGAAGTCTAATCTGGAAAAAAAGTAAGGTGGCAGTCAGAGAGGGCCTCTCTGTTTTGGGGTCTGTTTCCCTGAGGTATCCAGGCAATGCACTAAGGGTGTGACAGTCAGTGAGTGATAACAGCGGGGCACGGTGCCTCATGCCACTCTTACTGCGACCAGCATGTGCAAACACATGGCTTCTCCTTTCTCTACCCAGAATGTGGTAAGAGCACCAGGATGTCACTCCAAGTCTTCCAGTTCATAAAAGCACCAATTTAAACTCACAACTCTGGGGCACCTGGGTGGCTCAGTCAGTTAAGCGTCTGACTCTTGATTTCAGCTCAGGTCATGATCTCAGGGTCTTGAGATGGAGCCCCTCTTGGGCTCCATCCTGGGCATGGAGCCTGCTTGGGATTCTCTCTCTCTCCCTCTCCCTCCACCCCTCACCAACCCCCACCCCAAATAAATAAATAAATAAAATGTTTAAACTCACAACTCTTTCCATAGTTTATAATGTCAGAAAGTTTTCTTTTTTTTTTTTTTTTTAAAGATTTTATTTATTTATTTGACAGAGACAGAGACAGCGAGAGCAGGAACACAAGCAGGGGGAGTGGGAGAGGGAGAAGCAGGCTTCCTGCCGAGCAGGGAGCCCGATGTGGGACTCGATCCCAGGACCCTGGGATCATGACCTGAGCCGAAGGCAGACGCTTAACGACTGAGCCACCCAGGCGCCCGAAAGTTTTCAATAGAAGAGCCAAGTTACACGTAAGAGAAAATAAGATAAAAAATAAGATTTAATCAAGCCACAATTATCAGACAATACCAGTTATTTTTAGTGTTTCTGTTTCTGGGTCCAAAGGTCTGCCCCTGGCAAGCAGACATCAGTCTGCTCTGGGTGGCCCAGCTGGCACAGGATGGTCACTGGGGTCATAAAAGCTGCAACTTTTCTTTACTTAATTGCCCATGTCTTCTGCAAAGGAGCTTTTAGAGTACTCCTTGCTAATACAGAGATAAATAATTGCCTTATTGGAAACCTTCCTGAGAGCACAGGAAATGCAGGATAAGTGAGTATAGAAGCTACGTATAGCAGCTACTTTATTACTATGTAGTCCAAAGGTAGGTGAAAGACCTTGCCAAAAAGTTTTGCAGAGCTTCCAAAGTCATACTTCCAAAATGCCTATAATTACTGTTAAAAGCACAAGGACTATGCTTAGGTGATATATAACTGAGTTTCAGGGTAATGTTTTTGGTTATCTTTCAAAGCATTTCTTTTTTTTTTTTTTAAGATTTTATTTATTCATTTGAGAGAGAGAGAGAGAACAAGTGGAGGGGTAGAGGGAAAGGGAGAAAGAGAATCCCCGCTGAGCAGGGAGCCCGATGCGGGACTCAATCCCAGGACCCTGAGATCATGACCTGAGCTGAAGGCAGACGCTTAACCGACTGAACCACCCAGGCGCCCCTCAAAGCATTTCTTCAAGCTTTGCACAAACCAGGAAGAGAAAGTCATCTGATATCTGTCAGCGAATATTGCTGGGGGCAAGGAGGAAACATTTGGGATAAGGTCTTCTGGAAGGAGATTTTCCAAGGACAAGATGGCATTACATTGTCAAAGGCCTCACCCAGAAGAAACTTGTCACGACATGCTGAGCCAAAGAGAACCCAACTGTTTAAATGACCTCTATTTCTTGTCCTACTTACTATTCTTCTATAAAATTTGGTGTTATTATACACAGCACCACCTTTATTAATAGACGTTTAGAAAATAAAGATCCTTTTCTCAGCTTTTCCCTCTGATTGGATAGGGGGAAGAGAAGTTCTGAGATGCTACCTTTCTCCCTCTCCTCCCCTTCCCCTTGCTTTATGTAAGTACTTACCTCAACTGTTAATTAGTATTGCCCCCAATCCCCACTTGGAGATCCTAAGAGAACTGTTGCCAGATCAGCCTGGAGACTTCTCTCATTCAGGTTATTTCACTCCCATTGACCTCTCATTTACTTTAAGAAGTAGATTCAATAGCAAAGTATGCGTTCACTATATTTTGAGAACTCTTCCAGGGAAAGGCCATTACTTATTGCAGTAAGCTGAGGATAGAAGCGATTTTACTGTCTCTCAGGATAACTAATTTCGATTGATCTAGTTTAGCTGTAAAAACATGTTGCCAAGGTTAATTATAATTCATCAATCACACCAACACATGGCATTCACTGATGGAGACAGCCCCACGTATTTGTTTGAGGTATGCAAACAACATCGTGAGAGATCAGTTTTAATAACCTTCCACTCCATGTTCACTGTCAGGAAAATGTGATTTAATGTACATTTACCCACCCCCAAATGTATTAACACAAGACAACTTTACTCTTTTTATTCCTTATAAAGAAAATCAACACAGCCAACAGAAATCAGTTGACAAGTAAAAAAGGTTTTCTGTCAGCTTAATCTCCATGAAGGGTTTATTGATGTGGTGTGAAGCCAAAACATTATTTAGATAAATGCCTTTATTGTCTACGTGGATTTTGGGAAAAAGAATCAGATAGGGTTTTTTTATGGTTTCTTTCGAGGTAAACTTTAAAAAAAGATGGCAAACAAGTCAAAAGTAGCTTCAGTTTGATGGTCCTTTTCAGCAGGTGTTGGCACTGATGAAAAACCTGGAAGACTTGGAATCAAATCAAGGGGTGTCTTCCAAGGCCAGGGGGTATTTCCCTTACCTCGGTTTGAGTCAAACAACTGGCATGTGCACTACAGCCTCGAGGCTTTATTTGTTAGTGATCTCTCCAAGAAAAGAAAACAAGGTCATGCATGCATGCATTCATTGTGAAATGACCATTTATGAGACCTTCTCTACTGGGCACTGAACTCAGTTCTGTCAGATCAGCACTCAACAAGCCAGGTATGGCTCCCATCTCCACACAGCTGACAGTCTCGTAAGGAAGACAAACCTTTAAATAAATGACTCCAATAAAGTGTGCTGTGAATCGTCACCAAGGAAGCACAGGATGCTATGTGAGGAAACTGAAGCAGACACCTAACTCATCTTGGGGGCAAGCAAGATGGCAAGCAAGGTGGAAGTACTTCTAAGTTCATGTTTAAAGATAACTCATAAGTTGTCAAGACAAAGAGAAAAGAGGATGATAGCCCCACACAGAGATGGTCAGGGCTTCTTATGTTTTCTTTAGCCACGAGTTACCCTCAGCCAAATCGCCAGGCCATGTGTGGAATAGAGAGCAAGGAATATAGTCAAGGACATGGGGCTCAGCCAGAGAAAAAGGAGGGTCAAAGCTAAGAACTAAATACCATGCTTTTCCAGTCACTTAAGAACCTGTTTCTCATTTCACACCGTCCAGCACTGGCTCTCAAATTAATTTGTTAACCAAACCAGCATGAAAGTGTTCACTCACTCTGCTCATGTCAATTCTGCTTGCAAGGACCTCTATGAGAGAAAGCTTTTTGCTATTAGTGGTACAATGGTCCTGCCACAGGGCATTTTCAATAGAAGAGAGAAAACAGGGGGAAAAGGGTGGAAGAATCATTAGGCTCCAGTCTCCAGGTACTGCTAAAGACCTCGAGATGACCCTTCTCTATCTAAAGCCATTCCATTCCATTCAGCACCACCCACTACAGAAGCAGAAAAGACTGCCTCAGCAAGCTGTGCGGGTCTTGAGCAATTCATCTGTGCACCTGCACTTTTTCCCAGCCTCGGGTTGCATTGCATGATTTTGTAATGCCATGCAGCCAGAATATGTGTGTGTGTGTGTGTATACATATATATTCCATCATTTGGAAATGTTCAGTGCCTTGGAGATTTAGGTAACTTTAATACAGGTCCTATTTTCAAAATATGGACAAGTCTAGGTCCATCTCCAAAACTTTCATAAATTTCTGTCCTGTTCCTCAGAACATATATGTGTGGCACTCTAATTTCAACCCCTCCTTCCTGTCTTCAAAGGCATATAGTGATGTTTGAAGTTTACTGAGGACTCAAAGTAATATGGCAAGAAATCACATTTCATGGCATGGTGACTATCATCAGCTTTGGTTCCTTCAAAGCTCTCCAAAGGCTGAGAAAAAGAAAAGAAGACCAATCTACTTTTCTCACCGGGCCCTAAAAAGGACACGATGCCACTTCCTAGAATTCGGATGAAGAAAATAGTCATGTTCTTATTACTCACTATAGCCAGAATTGAGCTAAAGCATAAAAAATACCTACCTAAAGATTAACCTTTAAGCATCTTTAGACAGAAATACTGAGAGTTTCTGCAAGGTCACTGCAACATTAGTGTCATGATATAACCCGACCAGCACGGAACAACAGGATCCTTTAGCAGGGGCCTGAGACCTAGATGGAGGCTGATGGGAAAGGAACATGTGCGTGAATGCATCCAGGGAAGGACAGCTACTCTTAGGACTACTGTTTTTTTAATTTTACCATATTCCCTAGTGTGAAGAAAATGATTATTACTATCTATCCCCAAAGTAGAGATTCTTAGTGATCATTTACAATTAATATATATTAATATCCATATATATGTAACTGCTTGAGTTGTAAGTAAAATAAAAATGATTCAGACTCAATGTGGTTTTTATCATTTGATCATTTGATCAGACAATTATCTGAACCAGGTGGCCTTAACCTACACTTACAATCATGCCAGTGAGAAACATAAACAGGAGTCTTTCCTGGGCTAATGATTTCCTATTTAAAAATCTGTATTTTTTCCACTTATTTTATGGTTCAAAATAAGCATATATTAACCACTTAAAGGTCCCTTGTAGGTTGCAGGTTTCAAAAGGACATGGAAATAACACATATTCTTGTGTTAAAACAAATCTCTGCTATCGAGCATTTGAAATGTAAATCATCTGACTTACTTGTATGATGACATCACCTTCACTAATGAGAAAGAAGACATTTTGATTAAGAATTAAATACATTATTGTCTTTATAATTTTTAAAGTGTGTAAGACACTTCAGGAAAGTTTTTCAAAAGTTTAAGGTTTAGTCTAATGCTAAAAAAGGAAATGCACTATCTTTTTTAACTGACAGGCGTCAAGGGTTTTAAAACAATACTTTGTGGTAGATACATACAAAGTCCAATTCAAAAATATTTAAGTGTTTATTATGTGCTAGACATTGCAGAGATATAGACAACTATATCTTTTTTTTCTGTGCTCAAGGATTTCATAGAATATTTATCTGTACATCAAGCCAACTCATAAAATGATACTGTACAATTTATATATCATCTATGCAGACAGAATAAAAATATGGTATTTACTACATTTACAGGTTAGCTTTTCTGAACTCTTTACTGAAAAAGCTTAAAACACTGGTTTGCATTATTCAGTATTATCCTGTACTACATTTCTTTGTTTGTGACAATGCAAAGCAAAATCATGCTAAAATGTGCTGGTGAGTTCCTTTACACTTTCCTTTACCCTTCCTAGAGGAAGGGACTTATAAAAACATCAGCCAAGTATAAGAATAACCTTTGGAAATACAAAAATTCATTTCCTTTCAGCATTTGGTATTTTTTATGAACCATATTTCCACATTTTACAATCAGTTTATTCAAATCCTGTAGAATGGCATTTCATTTAAATTAAATGCAATATACCCTAATGTTTTAAACAAGTGTAGCCATTCTTGGACAGGTATTTGTAGTATATTGTTTACATTACTACCTTGAGTTAATGGATTTGTATGCAAATTGGGCCCAATTACCTATTCATGTCCATTACGCTTAAATAATATTTTGCCCTGATAAGTATTTTGGAAAATGAATTCTGGATGAATAAAATGAACTTATTGTTTCCATTAAGTAAATAGGTCATCATCTTAGTTAAAATTGGGTTCAATGCACAGTATGCATAAACACATTCAGTTCTTGGAGGACTGTTGTATCTATTACTTACTTTTGCAAAATATGTGCATATTAAACCTTAATAACATCACATGCTAGGTGATTATTTTCTCTGCCAGCACATAGATGATTCATAGCATCACGGGAAGGATGAGCTATATTTGGATGTTTTCCTAAATTGCAAGTAAAAACACAATCATGTCTAACATACTTTATATTCTAACTCATAAAAGCAATTTTTCTTCATATATAACAAATACAATTATGTCTTTTGATATTTTTGAAAGACGGCCTTTATAGTAGAAGTACATGAAGGGGTTAATAAATAAATACAAGAGCCAGGATTTCTGTTTTAAGATAATTCCCTACCCAACATCTGAAACAGACAGGTCCTGGACTCTGGACGCCCTGATTGCCACCGATTCTCTCTGCTGAAAGTCTCCTTAATTTGCCCCTGAGTATCTTTCACTGGCCTTCTGACTTGAGGGAAGCTAGACTCTCATTAAAAAGCAGAGTCTAACTTTTCAGTACCTGACCCTTCTAGAAAATTCACACTTCAATATCCTACAAATAAATTAAAGAACATGTAGATACTGTTTTCTTCTGCAATTTCAGACAATAGAGCTGTAATCTTAGGTAAACTTCAAAAAGTTTTCTAACCCTATGCACATGTCAACTCTGGGAAAATTCCAGTAAAAAGAAACCAATGACTTCCAACAGAAGATAGTGGATTGAGAACACATGTAACCTACATGGAATAATGTTGATAAATTAAGAAACAGATCTACAAGTGTAGCTTTAATGCCATGAAAAGAAACTTTAATAATAGTTATCTCTGTGGTGTTGGATTCAGAGTTATAGGGGAACAGTGAAACTCTACTTCAATTTTTTGAATTATTTTATTTTTTAACTACATGAGTAAGCAACATTTTTATGTAAATAAAATACTGTTTTAAATAGAGCATAATCCTATATACTTGCTTTCAAAGAATAATAGAACTGGATGGGAACTGAAAAATCATCTGGTCTGCCCAGCCTCCTATAATCCAGCAGGCAGATCTTCAGATATTTCCTGAATCTTGATAATGGAGACAATTGAAAATGTTCAGACACATTGTGATGAGATAGAGGGAGATAAAGTAGAGGTTTTCCAACTGAGTCAGTTAAAAGCTTTAAAAGAGAATGAAACACCAATCTTCCAAAAACATCATGATACTCTAGATGGAGCCAGAGAAAAGATTCCATGGAGAGAACCAGATTGGAGTGCAAGAAAACTGACTGAAGTTGGAGACGGGCAGCAGAAGCCAGTGTTAAGAGCAAAGCACAGGCTCTGGAAGTGGGCATGACTGGCTTTCAAAAGAGCTCCCATCTTGGGGTGCCTGGGTGGCTCAGTCGGTTAAGCGGCTGCCTTCGGCTCAGGTCATGATCCCAGGGTCCTGGGATCAAGTCCCGTATCAGGCTCCCTGTTCAGTGGGGAGCCTGCTACTCCCTCTCCTCCCTGTTCATATTCTCTTTCTCAAATGAATAAATAAAACCTTAAAAAAAAAAGAGAGAGAGCTCCCATTATAGTAGTGTGCTTTGTACACGTTTGTTCTGTGTTATCTGATCCAATGAGCAATAAATGAAAATAGCACACAGAATTGATGGCTTATGAAATACCATTATAGCTTATCAGCAAAAATAACAATAAAATAAACCCACCTAAATAATTTAAAATTCTGGCTTTTAACATTTTTACTAATTACCTAGTTAGACTTGGTTTTAGCTGACAGTGCCAGGGCCTTAGAGTGGCATATTCTATAGAAAGTGTTTCTAAAGAAATGGTAGCAATGGAATATTTCTTAATTTTTAAATTAGTCTTCTTCTGTAACCTGTATGTTCTCATAATCATATTCTTCCCCCAGTGAAAGAATCAAACACAAATGTATAATAGCCATTTTCATTTTTGTTCCTAGATGAAGTGCTTAAAACTAAAACTTTAAAAAGAAAGGCATCCATAAAGCTAACAATAATTCTAAAACTGACAGCTAATTCTTCCCTTAGAATGGGAATTCAGACTTGAAGTGAAGGTTGTGGATTTTGCTTTAGTTCACTCGGTCTTCCAGCCAGCCTTGAACAATCAGTGAAAGAAGCTTCAATGATCTTAAAGAGACTTTTCTAGACACCCCTCCACCTTATTTTGCTACACTAAAAATTCTGCATATACAATCACAGACGGTTTGTCAGCGTTCTCTTTTTATGACTCTCAAAGGTTATTTTCTATTCGCTAACAACATTTCAGAAATCATTTTTTTAATTTTAAAATTAACATGAAATTTGTGAGAAATTAATTCACTCTCTTCTTCAATCCTCTCTGAAATCACAGTCACTGTGGGAGGTAAAAAAGCCACACAATCACAAATTGGGTGTTTTGGTTCCCAAGGAAGTTGCAATAATCTTATAGCTTTGTTCTTCTCCATAGAACGTACAATTAAGTTCTTTTTTTACCTCAATCACAGGGTTTTGAAGTGAGTGATATTGGCGGGGAGTGAAGAAAGAGTGCTTCAGAGTTAGTCTGGCTCATTTTCATTATCAACAAGTTTTAGTCTTGGCAGTGTTAGGGGAATCAGAGTCAGAGGCTAGTTTCAAAGGAAAGAACAACTTGTGGCATTTCTTGCTCTGCCTAGGATCTGATGAACTCAGTTCCTTCCACTTGTATTACCTCTTATTTTAAGTGCCTTTCTTAACCACTATTATCCTTTCAGAGTTCACCCAGTGAATTTGCATAAAAAAGAGTATTTTTGTAAATGAAACCACATATTATGAAGAAAAATACTGGGGCACCTGGGCAGCTCAGTCGGTTAAGTGTCTGCCTTTGGCTCAGGTCACGATCTCGGGGTCCTGGGATCAAGCCCCACATAGGGCTTCATGCTCAGCGGGGAGTCTGCTTCTCCCTCTGCCCCTCCCCTCCTCTCTCTCTCTCTCTCTCTGTCTCAAAATAAAATAAATAAATAAAATCTTTTTTTTTTTTTTTTAAGATTTTATTTATTTACTTGACAGAGAGAGAGTACAAGTAGGCAGAGAGGCAGGCAGAGGGAGAGGTAGAAGCAGGCTCTCCGCTGAGCAGGGAGCCCGATGCGGAATTAAATCCCAGGACCCTGGGATCATGACCTGAGCCAAAGGCAGCTGCTTAACCGACTGAGCCACCCAGGTGCCCCCAATAAATAAAATCTTTTAAAAAAAAGAAAAATATTAAAATGTTTATATATGCTATAAGTATGTTAGAGATTTCAAAGCTTGTTCAAGATATTGTTTAATACATTTTCTTCAATTGAATACAATTTCAAACGGCCTATTAATGTTCTGTGGTTTACAATTAATAAAAATGTATCACATTCACTTTAAATTTTAAAAATATGTTTTTAAAACCTTAAGGCACATAAAAATAATTTAACTAAGTTGTTTGAAGGAAAGCAAAAGGTGTGAATAAAGCATGCTTCTTGTACTTTTTTGGCCCTAGATCTGTAGAATTGGTATTAATATCTAATCTGTAAAATAATTTTTCCAGCTTGGGGTAAATGTCCTAGAATATGACTAAGCAGCCAAACAGACAGCAGTAAATGTGTATAGATGGAGGGTAAGAAGAGGTCAAATAAAGATATGATGATTTAGAACAGTGAAGAGTAATAAATAATTGCACAAAAATACATACATACAGTAAATGTAATGAAGAATGGAACGCTGCTCCACAGTTGGATACACATATTTGAAATGAAAGGAAATTTCAGAGTCTAGGAGAGAAATTCAAAGACAACTCCAACTTAAAAATTGAGGAGCAAAGAGGCAATTGTGAGATCATTAGAATCTTCAATCTTCACCCAGATGACCAATGCAGATTATACTGTTCTCCCTAAGCACTTACTGACTTAGCAGCTTAAACGGACTGATAGTTTTAAGGTCATAGCAGACCTCCTAAAGGAAAAGCAAGGTAACCCAAAAATAGCAGAGGCAATTTATCAAAAATTCTATGCTAATTTCTTCTCAAGTTCATAAAAGACAGAAATACAAAGAGGAAATAGTATAGCTTTGAGAGCGAGAAATTAATAAATGTAGCAGATCACAGCCACATTGAAAATGTTTGTCAGGATAAGGGAACATATGAAGAGATACATTAAAAGCCAACTCAAAGGTTTTTGAATTCAGAAACAAAAAATATAATCAGGTAAACCCTCTGTTTTAAACAAAAAAAAAATGTGAATCTAAAAACAGATAAATCTCAAGTGATTATCCACTCCATCAACATATTTAACCATGAAAGTCCTCATATGGCTAGCTCTACCAGGATTCAGTGTCTACTTACAACTAAAACAAAATCTCTTTTTCTTAGTACCATTTTTATAATGTTCTAGTGGCTTCCCTTTGCATTGAATAAAATCCAAACTCCTTATCCCACCTATAACATCCACCATAACTACCCTGAGAGTCTCTCCAGCATCTACTTTTCCGAGTGCTTGGCACCCACCGCTGGGCCCTTCCTACCTTTGTTATTTGAGCTGAATCACTTGCTTTGCCCTCTGGTTGAAGGGCTTGGAATCTGTATTTTTTTTTTTTTTACCTGGCTCATTATCATCATTTGAGTATCAGTTCAAATGTGGCCAAAGCATTCCACACAATTTAAAAATGGCCACTCATACCACACCATGATCACCTCTACTCTATTACCTTTTCTTCATAGAAAATACCAACATCTAAAATTACAGCATGGTTACTTGTTTGCTCACTTGATTATCTAACTTCCCAAATACCCAAACTATGTGAAACTAAGAGAACAGATGTTGTTAGAAAGGTATTAAGTTCTAAATAACATCCACACTATCCATCTTCTAAATATGATGCAGTAAATATTAATAGAAGCACCAAGGCTTTGGGTCCCTGGGTGGCTCAGTCTATTAAGCATCTGCCTTCAGCTCAGGTCATGATCCCAGGGTCTTGGGATCGAGTCCTGCATTGGGCTCCCTGCTCAGTGGGGAGTCTCCTTCTCTCTTTCCCTCTGCCACCGCTCCCCCCAGCCCAGTGCTTGTGCTCGATCTCTCTCTAATAAATAAATAAATAAATAAATCTTAAAAAAAAAAAAAAAGGAAGCACCAAGGTTCTGTCTTCACAGCATCATTTCATGCTAGTTGATGGGGAGCAACAGTAAATCAGCAGTATTCATATGGGACTCCAATCAATTAGAATTAGTTAGTAGTTGTGATGCGATATAACATTTAGCCAAGGGGTCATTTCATTATCTTACAGGTTTATAAGTAACCCAAGGACAGAGGTAAGGCATAAGAGGCAAAGGAGTTTTAATAGTTTTAAAGGGATTTTCTTAATTGCTATTCCATGCAATATTTGTAAGAACAGCTACCATTTATTGAGCCAAATATATACAAAGTCTCTTATGGTACATGTTTTCCTTTAATTTTTACAACAGCCCTAAGAGGTAACATTGTGATCCCTGTTTTTAAGAGAGTAAAGTTCAAGCTCAGGGAGGTTAAGTTAGCTACCCAAAGCACACAGCTAGTGGGTGGTGGCACTGGATTCAAGCATCACTTATAGACCTTGCATGTATTAAACCAAGGGTCTTCATGAATAGATATTCCCAACGACCCTGTGTTTTCTTTCTTGTGGGAGAATTCCCCCTGATCCCTCTATCTGGTCCTTTATGCCTCCAAATCTAAGAACTTACCCCTAAACTTGCAGTCACCACTACAGATCAGTGTATTTCCCCCGATCCAGACATGACTTTCTCAAGTCAAAGTCGTGAAGGCTTCTCGTCATTCCTGCTCTAATTTTCTGCCTGTTAATATCATTCTCGGAATAAGTCGTAGCTTTCATCTTGGAATGCAGAAGGGAAAACTAGCTATCATAATTAGAATAAAACCAAACAGACATGCTGATCTGATACATTTATAAATTGCAAAGTGATTGCCACCATAGAACACTATATATATTTTACAGCAGGTTTAATCTGAGATGTAATGCCTGCATGATGAAGAGGTTGGGCAGGCTTTAAAGAGTTAAAAGGAGAAACTGTTTAGAGGAACAATGATGAGTTTGCCATCATCCTTGTTGAGTCAGGGACAAGGAGAGCTTTCCAGTGAGTAGTGAGTGAGAAATGCAAGGCCAGAACTTGAGAGAGCCTGATGCTAGAGATAAGAGTAGGCTGTGTATCCACACAGTGCATTAGCTGAAATCTTGCACGTGGATGAACTCTCCAAAGCCTTTTCCAGAAAAGGTCCAAGGGCAGAACATGAGGGTTGTTTTCAGTTATGGAAATATAAAAGAAAGAATATCCTGAACTAGAACGATGGAGCCATGAGGAGGAATCCACTGTCACCCTGTAAAGCTGAGACTCTGTCAGGCCCTTAGATAATCACCTCTTATTAGAAGCTACAGTGAAACTGAAAAATTAAGGGAGAAGAGAATTTCCAGAAAGAGCTGATCAGTGACTAGCATCAGAGGAAAACTAAGAAAGGATCACTGAACTTGTAAATTTATTCACTGAATTTCTTGGAGAAAATAGTATCGAAAGAATATAGAGGGAGAGACCATTTTAAAGGATTGTCATGAAAGTACATTCAAGGAAGTGGTAAGTGGCAAATATAGACAAGATTTTTGAGATGTTTAGCAGTGAAGGAAAGAACTAATAAGGAGTGGTCACAGCAGGGCAAATCTGCAAAAAGGCTGCAGGTTGTACAACATCAGGGATGATGTCATTCCCATGGAGTATCACACAGTGCCTCCCACGCAAACAGCATTGGTCCTTTTCCTCAGAGAAGGCTGTGATTATAGAATCATCACCCCCTCATCCAACCCCTCACCCACCACCCAAAAGAAACACTAAAATCAGTCCTTGCTTCCAGTAATCCAATCTCTTATTAGACAGGAAGGAAGAGAGGAGAGAATGGAGCACCTCAGCTTTCCACGGTCTACAGGTCAGTGATTCTACAATGAGAAAGGGACATGTGTCTGGTCAGGGATAAAGTTGACTTAATCTTGCAACATTATTTTATATTCATCTGATGCCATTCAAACCTATTTTTTAAATAGACAACCAGAATTCAGAAAAGGAAGCTTGACAAAATCTATAAAAGGGAGAGATGAGAGACTTTTTTTTAATAGGAGATATTGTGATTTTTCAAATAGGGGTACTTTGTAAGGGAAGATGAATACTTCAGAGTGGAGGGATGTGGGGTGGGGAGAGTGTTGCAGGGGCATAGATTTTACCAGGGTGGGAAAAACTGTTATTGATGCAGCGTAAGAAGGAAATAGAGAATACTCAGGCCAACCACACTGGGTTCTGAGTCCATATTTGTTCTCTACTCTAAGCAATGACATAAGCAAAATATTTAGCAGCTTGAAGCCTCAGTGTCCAGGTCTGAAAAATGAAAATAATAGTAGCACCCTTATAAAATAGTAGTATCTCATAAGCATTACCACAGAGATTAAATGATGGCTTACTCCAGGAGGGAAACAGGTGTGATTTCGTGTCCAATCTTCACTTTCTATTTCATGAGCTCAGGAAGAAAGCAGTGAGGAGTGGCAAGAATTTCTTCAAAATGTGTTCCATGAGAAAGAGAAAGAGGAACTCACTAATATTCATATAATGCAATTTGTCTATCCTACGATGCCATTTCTCCAAAATTTGCATTTTATAATAGAACACTTTTTTTACCCTTTTCTCAGAGCATACAGCCAACCTGTTATTAAATTTTTAAAAGAATTCTGAAGAGACAAGTGTCCCTTCAACTAGTGTTATCTCAAATGACTTTCTGCAGGAGGACAGGCTGCCTACCATGATGGTAGGGGACAGAATTCACCTTCTTCTGTACAGAGAGAAGGCAAAGCATCCCGCAGACCCCTCAGTGTGCAGGCTGAGTAACAGGTTTTCATTAGGATACAAATTTAATGACCTTATCCAGCAGAGAACTAATTAAACTAATACGTCAGTGGTAAAGATTGAAATGCTGGGCAAATCATGGTTTATTTCTAAACTGACAAGCACCAGCAGTAGTCATTCTGTATGTGGGTTTTCTCAGCTATGGAGAATGTGTCTGCAGAGACTTAGCAGCCAGAGCAGGGGAAGAAACAAGGAGGCTGTCTGCATGTGGCGTTTACCTTGCAGGGAGCCCCAGTCCACACATAATCCCACAACGGTCTACTGCAGCCATCTCCTGGCCCCTGCAAACTTCCTCTGCCACAGCCTTGCTCCTGGATTGGGTCTCACCAAGGCACAAACTCTGTACAAAGACGGGACGGGACAGAGCTCTGTGTGTGTGTGTGTGTGCACATGCACGTGCACGCTTGTGTGCATGCGTTTGTGTGCACGTGTGTGCAAGGGCCAGTCTGCAGAAACTACGTCACTGAAACAAAGTTCAGAATTCTAAAAAGGAGTTCAGTGTCTGAGGCCTGCTGCAGCCAACCTGTTTGTTAAACCAAAGAATTGGACAGAATCAGAGCCCTAGAATATAGCTCTTAACCAAAGGTACACATAAGAATCATCTTGGAAAATTTTGAAAATCACGGAGGCCAGGATCCCAGAGATTCTGATTTCATTATTCCGGGATAAAATCGGGATATTTATTATTGATGTTCCAGCTGATTCTACTCTGACACCAGCTCTGAGAATCATTCCTTAGATTCTAGAGCAGAGGCATCATGAGTTTTAAGTTCCCAAGATCAAATTGGGATCCCAAGGTAAGGGAAAATATAGAAATTCGGGCTCTGCTATGCAAAGGCTTGACATTGAGTGCCTTTACGGCTACTGAGAAATGAGACACCCACCTACCCAATGCTTCTTTCTCTTTCTCTGTGGGGACAATTCATCACTTGAGCTTAGCTTCTGATGGGCTCACTGCCTACAGAGACAAAGATCTGAAGTTACCAGGTTCGTGACAGAACTCCCTGCTTATATCACCCAGCTGGGACTCTCTCCCCTGCCCCAGGTGGGGAAAATTGTACTGAATCCTGGATTCTTCCACCCATGTTGCTATGGGTGATTGAGACACACTCAATCAGTTTTATAAAAGAAGGTACCTCCATTGATAGGAAGCAATAGCCCTCAGCTAATTAGAGTTCAGAATATCAGTCCTGACCCTGACATTTTATTTAGGCTGGTCCTCCAGAGTCTTCAACACTGCTCAAATGAGTCAAATGTAGATCTGATGGGGGTCAAATGTAGGCCCACTGAACTCTGAATGCTCTAGGCCCCATATTACTCAATGGGGCTCCATATGACTCCAACACTCTGCCTCACCTTTAAGAACTAAGAGACCATTGCCCTAGTAGCATTATAATTAGAACAGATCATCCCCTCCTGCTCCTGCACCACAAATAAAACATCAATAGGCCCAATTCCATGAGACCCTATGTCTGTTTTCACCAATCCTGGCAGGAAGCCCAAGTGTCCCAGGTCAACTCTATTCATCAGGACTCAATATCCTCTCATGGGGCTCGAGCTCCTACATCTTCTGGATTCCCCAAACCCTCTGGCACTCTGAATGTGCCCTTCCCCTCCTGAAACAGAAAATCAATCGGTTCTCCAATAAACTGACCATATCACATTTACATTGTGTGCAATCTTCCTGATGCTCTCGCTATCCTTCTTTAGATTTCACTGTCCATCATTACGATACCTTACGTAAATCCACTTCAATATCCTTGCCTCACCTCTTTCCATTGTCAAAATCCCAAGTTGGTTTTCAACACATCTCTGTCACTTCCATACATGGATTTTAAGATCGAACATGATATAGATAAAGATTAACCGATGTGCTAAAGAGTCTTTGAATTTATAACCACAGTGTTCAAGTAAGTTCTTAACATTGCTAGTCCAGCATTTTGCTGGTTAATTTACTCTCACTTTCAGTGACAACTCTTTTGCACCTTTTCTTCTGTTCTCACATCTCCAGCACACCTCATTCTCAGTTAATTTGCTGAGAGAATTCCCTTAACCTCCCACGACTACCTCAACAGAACTTCACTTCATCTGCAAAGTAACTTTCTATCCTCCCTCCTGATCCAGTGGAAGGCTAATGCAAAATTCTTTGCAAAACTTGTCTTTTCTCACTGGCTCACTTCCCCACCGCCTCTCAGTTTTACCCATTCCAATCAGGCTTTTATTTCACAATTCTGGATGTCATTCTTATCAAGTGTCCAGTAGGCACTTCTCAGTTCTCATTCTACCTGGCTTCTCAATGGCACTTGTCATGACTGATCAAACCTTCATTGTTGAAACATCCCCCAAGCCCCCCTTGGCCATTAGGACATCATCATTTCCTGATTTAACTCATGGCACACTGGCTGCTCCTTCATAGTCACCATGGCTGGATCCTCTTCTTCCTGACTTCGAAAGCTGGCATTCCCTCAAAGTTCAGTCCTTCTTCCTTTGCTCTTCACCATATACACACACTCCATTGGTAAGCTCACCCAGTCCCCTGGCTTTAAAAACATTTCCACACTCATGCTCCCAAATTTTTTTTTTAATCTCCAAGCCCTACTTCTCCCCTGGGTTCCAGATTTATAGATCCAAATCCTATGTGACAACCCCTTTTGGTCACTCAGCAGGCATCAACAGCCATCACATCTGGAAAAATGATTTACTCAGTTGCCCAGGAAAAAAACCCTAAGTCAACTCTGACTCTTTTATTCTCTTACTCTTTACGTGCCAATCATCACCATATCCTACCAATTTTAACCTTACCTGGATTTCAAATACAACCCCCCACTCTGAGTCACAACAACAGTTACTAGCGTTGGGTCACCTTTATTCAGCAGACTGTTTGGTAGTATTACTTGTATTAGGCTTGTGGATAACATGGATCTTTAAACTTCTTATTAGAATAGATGGGCCACATGTCTTCTCTTGAGGAAGGGAAGGTAAAATTATACACCCTGGTTAGTTATGGAAGAAATTTCTACAATCTCAGGTAAAGAGGTAAAGCCAGGTGTAAGTATGTGTGTGTCTGAGTGTGTGCATGTAGTGTTAGAAGGAAAGATTATAGGTTAGACTTGAGTAGTCAGACTAAAATCCTCACCAAATGTTATTTTGAACATTTTTACCATATCAATTCAGCAAAATTAATGCTTATAAATGCTGGGAGCATAACTGAGAGAGAAAACCATTAGACAAAGGCTATAATCTTAGCACATTGGAAGAAAATGATTTGGAGGATAAAAACGCTCAACACAGAACTTGAAATAAAAGGTTTTAAGATGTCCAAAATCTCATTCAGAGTGCATAGACTTTGAGGATTCAGGGACAAAATCCCAAACTGGTCTTTCTTCTCCTGCCCATGTCCTTAAACAATTCAAGCCTCAGTGTTACTTTGTGATCAACTCTATCTAGTAAGACCATTTCTCCCTTCTAATTTTTCTTCTCTTAGCCATCCCTATCTTTCCAACACCTCCCACTGATTTACACCTACCTCCTGTTACTGCTATTGCAAAAGCTTCTTAGTTGCTTTGATAAATCCCCAGACTTATCATTCTACAAACCATCTTATGCACTTCAGTGCAATGAATCCTGCTCCAGTGTCAATTTTATCCAAATATTCCCAACCTGTGACTTGTGACTCCGTATTTCTTAAAAACAAATGTAACTGCTTCTATTTGTCTTTTAGATAGAAGCATTTAATAACTCCACCACCACCTTCCTGTAACATAAAGTATATCCCTCATTCTTTTTCAAATGCATTCCCACGACAAATAGCCCCTATGTCCTGGTCCTAATTGAGAGCAAAAGTCCAGTAGAAGTTCTAACAGTGAGGCAGCACCAAGTAAGAAGTTCACAGAGGCTCCATGTGGCTGACAGGAATATTGCCTAATGTGTTCTCTGGGGGCAACACTGAACCCTGGGAGGAGAGCTAAGGCTGGATGTTGGTAATGACTAAATTTTGCATTAACTCAGATGTAATTAGCTCCTGAATGTAGCAGCTGAGAGAGCACTGCCATAACAAAATGAGATTAACTGCATGTGGACAGAACAAGAGCTAGGACTTGAACTCTCCAGATACCAAATGGCAGACAGAATGGCCTCTTTTTATATTGGAGGCAGCCATTGATATGGTGGGGCTAAATACTTTAAGGTCCCAAATCAAAGAAGGAACTTTGGCCAAACAGGACTCTCTCTTCTGTGACCCACTGGCCAATCCTTGTCTATGATACAATCTACACCGTGCCCTACCAACTTTTTTTTTTTTAAAGATTATATTTATTCATTTGAGATACACAGAGAGAAAGAGAGCATGAGCAGGGGGAGAGGCAGAGGGAGAGGGAGAAGCAGGCTCCCCGCTGAGCTAGGAGCCAGATGTGGGCTTCGATCCCAGGACCCTGGGATCACGACCCGAGCTGAAGGCAGAAGCTTAACCATCTGAGCCACCCAGGCGCCCCTACCTTTTAATGGTCAACTCAAATCTCACATGTACTTTGAGGACTCCAGTCCTCTCTGCTTACCTAGTTCTCAGAACTCCATTAGCATGTGAAGACTACGCAACAACACACAGCACCTACATATATACTGTTTACAACA
Organism: Mirounga leonina; assembly: GCF_011800145.1. Lineage (NCBI taxonomy): Eukaryota > Metazoa > Chordata > Mammalia > Carnivora > Phocidae > Mirounga > Mirounga leonina. The sequence continues at coordinate 8,882,312 of NW_023270265.1, read as the reverse complement.
GTCACTTCCTGTTTTCCCCAATTCTGCTGAGGTTGTTCTTTTATATCTACTACCTTTCTAAGGCCATTTGGTGAGATGGAGAGAACTCAATGTTCTCTTTGTCACCAGTCACTACCTTTCTAGTTCATCCTCACTTTACTTTCATAGTGGTCTCGAAACCAGAACTCTGATTCTGAAATATTCCCACTTAAAACATCATTGCTCAGAAGATAAATGTCAAACCTCTTAGATCCCTATTAACTTTACCCAATTTGTCTTTGCAATGGTATTTCCTAGCATCTATTTCCAGCCATAACTACATTACCCACTTGAGATTTCCTGAACAGTGAAAGAATCTGATAACCCAGGTATCTGCTCATTCAGTGGACATGTCATTTCTAAGAATCCCTCCCTGATGCTCCAAGAAAGACTTGAATTTATCCCAACTCTGTTTTCATAATGTTTTGCATCTCTACCTGCTCTTGGCATTGCAAATGTTTTCCATGCGTTAATCGTCCCATTACTGTATGTGCCACCAAAGCCAGGGCACTGGGTACAAATTCCAAACTCAGCGATTTCCTCAAATTGTTTAGTAGATGCACAGATAGGGTGAATTACTGAGCCCTGTGCCCCAAGACAGCAATGTTTGTGGGGAGGAAGGTGAGTTAGATATGTAGGATATGGCTAAAAAGGAAGAGAAACACATTTATGAATCAGCACTAAGTAGGCACCGTCTCAGTCTTGGGACTGTGTGTGTGTTATGGGTTAAGAACGAGAAAGTGGCATTCCATCAATAGGAAATACTTAGCTGCAGCCCGACTGGCCTCAGTAGTGACGTCAGGGTTTCCATCTGTCTCTCTAGCTCTTCTGCTGCCATTTTGTGCTGATCTGTGTACTTACTCCTTTGTGTGTGTGTGTGTTTGTCCATTACCATGTTTCACAACAAACGCCTATCTTATACTTAATAAAGACCTTACATTTTCATGGGGGTCCTGAATTTAAGGTTGCTCTTCACAGATTGGGCATCAAGTACTTCTGGTCTTCTTAGATTGAGTAAACCAGGAATTCTTTCTATTAATGATCCTGCCTCAACCACTACTGATTTTTCTAACAGACAAGTATCTTGGCAGCACAAAGTAGGGTATAATTCCAAGAGCACACAAAGGCCCTGAGATGGATTTTCAGTTTCATATGGAAAGTAAAACTGGGGGTGTTCTTATTCATCAGCAGGTGATTACTTTGTGTGAAATTAACCCATGGTGGATATACAGGCTCCTTTTCACCCAGGGCAGCATTAGCCCCATAGACCACAGAATGGGCCTGAGCTCGGGCTACTCCCTGAAAAATCATCACACCCAGCATCCAGCTGTCATCTTCCATTTTACAATTAGTTTCCTGGAGATGTCATTTTCTGGCACAATCTTCACAGTTCTCATCCTCTCACCCACAGCTGCTTTTGTTTCTAATTTCCCAAGTTCCAAGTAAAACTAAGTATGCATTATTCTCAGAGTAGATGGTTTATATTGTCACTGGGGTAAATATACTCAGCCTGAAAGCCTAGATCTATCACAAAGGAGCTATGTAGCCTTGAGAAGTGTATTCCACACCTTCAAGCTCCGATTTCCTCGTCTAAAACATGAAGTACAGACCACTCTTCTCTCTGTTTGCTGTAACTGTAAGATGAGGCAATACTGAAATGTCTGCCCAACACACAGCCCCGATGAAAGCAAGCGCTCCATGGATCCTTTTCCTCTAATGTAACATGAAGAAAATTTCACATCATTCAGCAAAGCACTTAATTAATATCAAACAAAGAAGTTCACCATTTACCCTGCTGCACTGGCCTTTTTTGTAATGATTTTTATTTAGTGGGTGTAATGAAAAGTCCATGTGATAGATACAATAAGGATGCCTACTTAATTTGTGAATTCATATTTCCGATTCCTCAAATACATACTTAGCATATCACATACACAAATTCAATTTATAAGTCATATCTCTCACTAGCTCTCACAGTAAAATAATGGACTCTAATATGAAAAATAAAATTATCAAATATAGAAATGTTGAATCCCAATTACGCATCACATAAAAACCAGAGGACGCTTTCAAATGATAAGCCATAATTGAGCATACCTATTATCATCATCTGTTCCCTAGGAGCATTCCATTTTCCATCCATAAGCAGTATAATTGAGACTGTAAATAAACTAGGTTGGGATCATTTTAAACTGCTGCATTTTCTTCTGGCAGAGCACCTAAAGCCCTGCCACATCTGGACAGTCATTAAATACCAAAGCTGTGAAGAAGAGAGCTGGTTGCTGAAGTTTGCGGTCTCTCCAAGGCTGCATCTCAGGTACCTACAGCTGGGAAAGACAGCCATCTGATCATTTACTGAAGGAGGGACTGGTTGGTAGCCAGAGGCTTCTGCCAGGTCAGAAACAGAAGAGAGCCGTGACCAGGTAATAGGGCTGGAGTTCCAACTTGGACTTACTTAACTCCAAAATACTCATTCTATGTGAATACTCTGCTTTTCATAAGGAAGTGCAGAAAATCCAGTGATCTGATTTTGTTAGACTTCACAGAAAAAAATAGAATTCTTAGTTGTTTGTTTTTTTTAATTGAAGTATAGCTGACACACAATGTTACATTAGCTTCAGGTGTACAGCATAGTGATCCCACAAGTCTATACATTATGCTGTGCTCGTCACAGGCAAAGCCACCATCTGTCACCATACAACTCTATTACAATATCATTGCGCATACTCCCTCGGCTCTACCTTTTCATCCCCGTGACTTACCCATTCCATAACTGGAAGCCTGTACTCCCACTCCCCTTCACCCATTTTGCCCCTCCTCCCACTTCCTTCCCCTCTGGCAAACACGGGTTCGTTCTCTGTATTTATAAGTCTGTTTCTGTTTTTTGTTTGTTTGTTTGTTCATTTGTTTTGTTTTTTTTTTAGATTCCACATATGAGTGAGATCATATAGGATTTGTCTTTCTCTGTCTGACTTATTTCACTTAATACCATCTTAATGACTTTTTTCCTGAATATTTATAAATGTTTGCTAATCACTCCTTAAAAAGGCCATTAATATCGTTTAAAATGGATCCCTTTATTCAATCAACTAACATGAACTAAAGGCCTTTTATGGAAGGTATAAATGTCATTGGAACTTGAACGCAGTCTGGACTCACTGCAGCTGGATTCTTAAAAGAAAGAAAAGACATTTTTCTCCATTCTTCCTTCTCCCCCACTCCCTTCCATTTTCCTCTCACTGCCATCCTAATCTGCTAGAAAGGAAGGCAATTGCCTTTAGACTGAATTGGTCTCTCAAACAGTACTTTTTGGCATTCAGAGTGTTTTAAAAATCAGAAAATTTCACATACAATCTAGAGTTCTAGCTCCTTTTGAGAATTTAAGACTATCTTGCAATTGGGTCCAGTGTTCAAGCTAAATTCTATGTTACAGAAAATGGCATGAGGAACAGTACTGGTTATAAACCTGTCGTCTACACATTGTCAACAGAGAGAAATAGCAATTCCACAGACCACGACCTCTGATTTATCTGGCCATCATTTACAGAAAGTCATTTCCTAGAGAGTAGAAAAACATGCCTCTCATTGGAGATAGAGACATAATGTTCCCTGCTTCTCTTTCTCAGTAAGAATTCAGCTATTGATCCTGCTGGGATTTTTGGCCCTTCCTCTTCCATTGTTGAAAGGGTTCCAAACACATTCTCTTACTTGACCTTACACATTCCTTGTGAATCCAGAGAATATCCTTATTTTGCAAAGTTTGAAAATAGGAACAGAGGACATTGACATTCCTCAGTTCATCATGCTACACAGAGGAGTATTAGAAAAAGAAATTATCGTGTTCATTTCTCAGGATGAGGCAGAGAAGAGAGGGAGTGAGAGTGGGAAGAAAGACAGAGAGCCTTAGAAAGAGGGTGAGCCTCAGCACCTGCAGGGACACCAAAGCCTAAGAGTCAGAGATACTTGAGAACATCCAGCGTGGCACCTTAAGAAGGAAGTCACAGAAGACCGTCCGGATGGTATGATGGAAAGGCCAGCTCAGAGATCTCCAGTAGCCACTACATGTTGAGAAGCAAATCTCAGCTCAACACACACATTACACTGGATAAGGATTATAGAAGCTTCAGAAGTTTTAGCAATATAAAAAATAAATAAACAAAACATTGATTTGGGGAAAAGAAAACAGATGCATCTGAATAGTCTTAAGACTACAAGTATGGGACACCAGGGTGGCTCAGTAGGTCAAGCATCTAACTCTTAATTTCGGCTCAGGTCATGATCTCAGGATTGTGGGATCGAGCCCCGTGTCTACGGGGAATCTGTTTGAGATTCTTACTCCCTCTGTCCCTCCCCCAGAACTTGCACTCTCTCTCTCTCTCTCTCTCAAATAAACAAGTCTTTAAAAAAAAAAAAAGACTATAATACGTATGTGATGATGAAGATGAGGAGGATGACACAGCACATTTTTTAAAAAAGACCTTATTTATTTAAATTTCAGATTTATAGCCCTTATACTCCATATCCTGTTTCCTCTATAACAAAATTATATTACATTTCACATTATTATGGTACATTAGCCAGAATTAATGAAGCAATGTTGATATATGACTATTAACTGAAGTCCATAGTTTATTCAGCTTTCCTTAGTTTTGGACCCAGTGTTCTTCCGCTCCAGGATCCCACCCTAGATACACATTAAGTTACTTATCCTGTCTCTTTAGGCTCCATTTGGCTGTGGCAGCTTTCAAATTTCCCTTAACTTTGGTGACTGATAGTTTTAAGGAATATTGATCAGATATTTTATGACATGTCCTACTACTGGAATTCGTCTGATGTTTTTCTCATGATTAGACTGGACTTACGGGTTTGGGTAAAGAAGACCATTATTTTCATTGCATCCTCTCAAGGGTACATATTATCAACATCATCATGACTGTTGATGTTGACAGTTATCACCTCGTAAGATTGTGTCTGTCAGGTTATTCTACTGTAAATTTATTCTTTTCCTACCTTAAATGTTTCCCCATTTCCATATCTACCCTTTGGAAGGAGGTCAATATGCTGCTGGCAGTGAAGGAGTGGGGAGTTATGCTTTCACTCCTTGAGGGCAGAATATCTACGTAAATTACTTGGAATTCTTCTGCACAGAAGATTTGTCCCTTCCTCCCCATTATATATTGTTCAGTCACTTATTACAGCAAGACAGTTGCATGGATATTTCTTTTATACTTTGGGTTATAATCCAATAATACTTTCTTTTGTTGCACAAATTTTTCCAGCCTTGGCAATTAGGGTTTTGTTCTGTTTAATTTTGTTTTTAGCACTTCCTTGCTTTCTGGCACTAAAAGACGCTTTCTGCTCATCTTGCATATTCCTTACCTCAGTTCTAGAATCTGCCCTTTCTTTAAGGAACTCTAGCTACTTTTATTGAAGAATGATATTAGAAATTAAGATCTGGACATTTAGTCTGCTTGTAGCTAGTGGGCTGCCCATATAGCATTTCAAAATTCACTAAGTGTGAATTTTCTACTCACGATTACATCCAAACCTTATGATGGTCCTCTAAGGAATACTGTGCTCCTATCGTGTCACTCAGGAAATTAAGTTTCTATGGCACCAAGTTCAAGGCCTCAAATCTAGTTTATGGTAGAATGAATTGTTTAGCAAACATATGCCATATTCAGGCATTCCACAAGACCTGGATTATAGTAGTAAGTGAGCTGACCTGGAATTTTCCTTTCTGAATCTTATTATTTCAGAGTTACAATTTAAATATCTAAGTACATAAATACATATTTAATCCTATAATGATTGATCCTTCAGAGGAAAAGTACATTATACTGGAGCTGTGACAGAATGACAGGAGCACTCACCACAATGAAGGGAGAGGAGGAAGGTTCATGATACACTGGGAATGTGATATTTAAGCTGAAATCCTGAAAGACTGATAGTCAGGGAATGAATGGGGGATGCATTCTAGAGAGAGAAAAAAGTATAAGCAGAATGTACAGAATGTCCTGGGTTGGAAAGAGAGCTTGGCATGTTCACAAAGTTAAAATGAAATCATGAAGGGAGAGTGTAATCACTACAGGTGAATGCCTCTGTGTAGGAAGGGAAAGATGTAAAGCAAAGGTCATGCAAGACTTATAGGCCAAGTAAGATGAGGGTTTTTTAAATTGTATTTTATGGGCAATGGAACATCACAGATGTATTTTAAAGCAGGGGAATGGAATGATCAAATATATGATCTGAATATATTATTTTGGCTTCTGTGTAGAGAATGAGTAAGAAAGAGGGCAAGCCTGAATAGAGTAGACCGACTAGGAAAATATTTTGGCATTCAACTGAGATGGTGGTAACTCCATCTAGAGCATTAAAGTGAGAAAGAAAAGAAATGGCAGGATTAGTGAGCTAGTTATGTGACAGGGTAAAAGGTGAGGGAGTTAGCTGGATAGAAAAATGTGGTCAGATTGATGGGCAATGCTGGGAGCTCAGTTAAAGATGACAGCCTGAATATACATACCATAATCAATATAAACAATCTCCCCAACTGTGAGATTATCTTCAACTTCTTGGTTGTCATCATGGAGAAGTCTGATAGAGAGTTTCATCTAGAGTTGAGTGTGCGCATGGAGGGGGAAGAGAGTAAATGACCCTGGAATCATCACACCAAAGCAGGAGAGAGAGAAAAGTGATGTTCATAGGAAACCACGTGTTGGGAGAAATGGAGAGCTTGGTGGGCTGAAAGAATATTGGAGGTATTTGAATGAGCCAGATCATTATCAAGAGAAGGCTTGATATGTGGATGGAGCATCTTAAGTAATGTTAGGCATGATGTAGTTGTTGGTGACGGCAAGTTCCTAGATGTGAGTGGTGAATGATGAAATGATGGATCAGATGAGCAGGAGAGGAGTGAGAGGTCAGGATGTGGGCCGAAGGGGCTCTGTGGATGCTCACGTTCTTCATGCTAAGAACAATAGCTGCAACAGAGAAGAAGGCTTTGGGCCAGGTTCCAGTCTTTAATGAATGAGTGTGAGCATCCAGAGGTTGGTTTTTGAGAGAAATGAGGAGGAAGAAAACAGCACAGCCAGTTATGAATCTCAACAAGGCAAGGTAGAGCCGCAGGCATTATACTGTACCCACTATTTTAAGCTCATATTGTTAGTATTTGGTACTTATTGTTCTTTCCATTTCAGGAATCTTGGATAGAATAACTGAATCACAGACAAATCTTCAGGAGGAATTTTAGATCTCTCACCCAGGGCATGAGCTGTTCTGTATCCCCATGCTTTGGGAACAGAAAAAAAGAAATCCAAATTCTCCCTTTAGCATATACCAGCAATATCATCCCAGACATGTCATGTAAATGTTATGAATCTCAGTGTCCTCATTTGTTAGATGGAGCCAAAAATATCCATTGCACTTAGGTTTTTATGAGACCCACACAGTAGTATGCATGAAAAATATTTAGCACAGAACAGAACCCTTCAACTGCCTTTGTTTTCTCATCCATGATGAGGCACCCACCTCACAGAAATTTTGTAAAGATTAAGTGAGTCAATATATAAGTTCTCAGAACAGTATTTGGTACATGGTAGAGGTTATGTTAGTACCAGCGATTTTTTATTACTAAAAGAGCACAAGGTAAGACACCCAGTCCCCAAGTGACCAGTGTTTTTGTTGACATCATTTGTCTTCCTTGACTGATCTACATAACTTCCCAGCAAGAAGTTATATGGATGGGGAAACAGGGACACAGCAGTCAGAATCGGTCTGTCCCCTCAGCCACCTGAGGGCCCACAGGAGACCCCAATATCTTAGTCCCGTGTCTTTGTCCAGAGCACCACACTGGGCAGGTTGGGTGGAGCAGTGCCTTGCAGGGAGAAGCTGCAAGCCGAAGGGAGGCAGCATGGAGGGCAGAAGGCAGGACCCATCTTCCCAAGGCCCCATGGCTCAGGGGCCATTTTGGGGAGCCAATCCTCCTTGCCTCTGCCAGAGGGATGCCATCCTGGAAAACCTGCCCTTACAGACACACTGCACTGTCAGAAAGCGCCCAGGCTACAGTGATTGGAGTTAATTGGCCTTTATTTGGTGTCAGGGCTGCTCTGATCATCTCGTTAATCCTTGTGACCACATGGTGCTTTTAAACGAAGACCCTCACTTGCCCAAATCTCAATTTAAACAAAGGCACCTTTGAAAATCTCTAAATCCCACACCGATCAATTTCTACTTAGAAAAAATCAAAGTCTTCTCTGCTGGGTGGTCAGAAGCAGCACCAGGATCTGCCTCCTTCTCGCTTCTCAGGCCAAAGGAGGTGGCAAGACTGTGGTCTGGATCAACGAGCAGCTCAAAATAAGAGGAGGGTTCGGAGTTGAAGCCCTGCCAGTTTGTAAGGAATTCCCAACCATGACCATTTTCACGTGGGGCTGGCACTCCATGGCAAAGCCTTTCTGGGTCTGCAGAGCCTCTGCAGATGTGGAGCTACCTATTACTCTGCAGGATGATGGCTTAGAAGAGCAGTCTTCTTAGGAAGCATGATCCATGCTCCCTCTCACTAACAGGCAAGTCATCGGGAGAAGGGAAAGGAGATGCTTGAAATCATCCCCCTCAAGGAATAAACATGAAGGAACATAGCAGCTGAGTAGAGCAAATTCCAATGCTTGAAGACCAGAGGGGTCAAACAGAGATGGGAACTAGCCAGCTTTTTGTGGAAAGTATGAGGTAGACCAAAGAACCCTTTCACCAGGGGTAGGCATTACATTCTGCTCCAGACTTTTGTAGCAGCATAGGCCCAGGGCTCTCAGAGGTTCTGATATGTCAAGAGAAGCTGGAAATGGGGATTCATGATGGGTATGTGTGTAAAACTCCTCAGGCTCATTTATAAATGCTAGTGACTAAAAATCTTGGTCTTAAAAACTTGTGCACCAAAGTTTTCTCAGTCAAATACAGAAGACTGTAGGTCAAATGCAGTCTGTAATGCAAATGAGGCTTTGGAGCTATAACATTAGACTCAGAGCAATGAATGGCCATGCCTTAGTTTCATCCCTTTTAATACATCATCCAATAAATATGGAGACAACGGCACCCCCTTTGCAACAGACACTGGGCAGGTTGCTGGAGAGATGTGATCTACCTTCAAGCATCTTGTAATGCAAATGGGGAATATGGACAATGAAATAAGCAATCACTGCTATGTAACATGTACGATGACAGGCAAACACAGGGTCCTGTGGAATGATACTAGATTCAGTCGTGAACAGCCAGGCAAGGCTTCTGGAAACAGTGGCCAAGACAAATGTGGTTTTGATATCTCAGCAAAAGCTGTATTCCTCATTTCTACTCTGTCTTCTGATTGGCATGTAAACACCTGCTTAAATGTTTAGCTGGATGCATAGAGACTCTTCATTTAGCATTCCTAGCCTCATTCCATCTCACCCATTAGGCTCCCAGTACTCTCAGATTAACACACTGAAAGCTGAAAAATCATAATGACATTTTCCCCACATTCCTAAGAATACTCTAGGAAAATTCGAGCAAAAAGCAAAAGATGAGGAATGAGAAAGAAAACCCTTAATATTAATATGTTAATCTACAACTCTTGTGACATATTTTAATCATCCCTCTTTTGTCAGTAATTTTTTTAACTCTCAAGTTGGTATTTCTGGAGTTGTCCCTGGAATGTACTGAAAACCACACAATGACTCCACTTCATGGATGGGGGATTTGCTTCCATCACTGTGTGGCTCCAGGGGGACCTCAGGCGATGAGAACACAGGCCAGGACCTCTGGAGAAGAGGCATCAGCTGTCTTATGGTGGCAGGACACCTGAGACCATCTTGTACATTCATCCTTGTAAAGCTTCCCCTCCAGCTCACATTCACATTGGGCTTATGGAATGTTATTCAGTCCTGCAGCAAACTTCTTTGGTGTAATTGCGTTGTTCTTATGGTTACCGCACTGACAAAATTGAATAAAATGAACGGTGAATTTATTTCAATCTTAACCTAAGTCAAATTCAATAGAGAAACAAAGGTGATTTTTAAAAGATCAGAGAATGTACTCCAAAAGCCAGTATTGTGCTAGCATCATCCAATGTACTTTGTAAACATAAGCATGCCTCTAAACTTGAGGCTCAATCTATGTTTTTTACAACATTCAGAATCATGTGTGGGTGTGTGTTTTTCCTCCGGAAGATGTCTCCTGACATTTTTTTCCCACTTCTGGCAGTCAAGTGGGGCAGGGTGTGGTCCCTTCATTACTTACTTTTTCTTTCTTATTCAGCAAATGTTTGCTCTTTCTTTTCTTTTTCATTCAACAAATATTTACTGCTATGAAGCAAGCACTATATTTTTCAGCTTATTAACAACCTCCAAAACCCAAAAGATGAGGGGGAAAAAGCAAATCTCCATAAGGCCCCTCCATCTGTCAAAGCCAACAAGGCCAGTGGCCTATGCAAATGAGACTGTTCTGTAAGCATAGCAAGAAGGGAAGTGAATACCCTCTCTGTTTTGATGTGGAAATCAACATGATGTGGAAATCAACAGCCCTTCATTGCACATCTTCCTACAGGGTGTAATATCCGGTGTGCAAAGTGGGAAGGCAAAAGCTCCTCCCCAAGACGCTTATAATCTAGGAGGAAAGATAACAACATGCACATGAATAAGTAAAATCTCAGATAGAGAGACAGAAGGTCAAAAATCAGCCTAAAAATAAAGAGCTTCCCTTAAGGGCTTCAGGGAGGATGCACTTCCCCTTCATCTAGAGTATTACAAAGGCATCAGGGACCAGTAGCCTCTGTTCTGAATCTTGTGAATGGCAGGTGGGATTTTAGAAGTATGGACAAAAAAGGAAAGCATGATTCTGGAAAATAAGGAAAGCCCAGTAGGGAAGGGAGCCAACAGTACTGAATATCATACTGACAACTGTAGAAGATAAGGCTAGAAAGACGGACCAGCACAACTGGGAGGGCCTTGAAAGACAGACCAAAGCTGATTTAAATGGTAAGACAAGGTGGAAGAGAAATATAAATATACAACAGCTTAGGGGCGCCTGGGTGGCTCAGTTGGTTGGGCAACTGCCTTCAGCTCAGGTCATGATCCTGGAGTCCCTGGATCGAGTCCCGCATCGGGCTCCCTGCTCGGCAGGGAGCCTGCTTCTCCCTCTGACCCTCCCCCCTCTCATGTGCTCTCTCTCATTCTCTCTCTCTCTCAAATAAATAAATAAAACCTTAAAAAAATAAAAAAAAAATAAATATACAACAGCTTAGTAACATTAACTAAGCTGTGTTTTAGGGTGATTTGGCTGCTCTGTGTAGAATACACTGGCAGCAAGGAATCTAATGGCAAGATAACCATTCAAAATGATGATAGTAACTAATAGTAAAACAATAACAATAATTCCAATACTTAAGTAGCATTTCCCAGAGCCAGAAATTATTTTAAGCATTTTTGCATATAATAACATATTGATCCCTCTCTAACACCCTGTGAAGTAGATATTATATGATCCCCACTTTACCAAGGAGAAAGCTGAAACTGACTGCCTGCACACGGTCACCCAGCTTGGGAGGGCAGGAGAGGTTTTAAACCAGGGAGGCAGATACCAACAGAGGAGTTGCAGTGAAGATGGAAGGGGAGGGTCTCCACACAGGCCGGGAGGGTCTCCACACAGGCTGGGAGGAGCAGGCAGAGGATGCCACGAGCAGCTTCAGAAAGGAAGTGGAGGTGACAGACGCCAAGGCATGCAGGATTTCAAAAAGAAAGAAGCTCTTCCAGAGAGATGAATGGTACAGTCATCACAGCAGGTCAGAATTCTGAAAGAGCTAGTGACTTTGGTTACCATGGGGTCACTGGGGCCTTTTGGGCCAGCAGTTTTAAGGCAGGAGGAAAGCATACAGCAAGGGTTAAGAATGAATGAGCAATAAGGAATAAGGGCCATTCAACAGAGATGACTCTGCTAACACTTTCATGGAAAAAGAAATCACAAAACCAGAAATAATAGTGCGTGGAACACTGATGGAGCTCCATAAATGGTAGCTTTGCTATTAGTACTACTACTCCTATTTTAACAATTTTTCCTGTGATTATTCAAGGTGAGCAATCTTTGCAGGGAAGGCTGGCAGAGAGAAAATGAGCGGTAAGCCCTGATGGAAAAGAAAACACACTTAGAGTATTTCAACTCCGTTCAAGTACCTTGATAAACCTGAATGGACAGCCTCAAATCTAATCAATTATAAATCATTATAAATATCCAAGTGTTAAGAGACCAGCATTTAGATTCTGGTCTGACCATCCCAGGATTCATCTGAAGGTTTGGTTCAACTATAACAAGTTTCCACAGGTTCCCCTTTTAGCGCAAGACAGATCCCTGGATTCTAATGTTCCTCTGGATGAAGTTGTATCAAATATCAGACTGTGATTGCTCAGCAACTTGGACCCAAAAATACCTATGGACAGCACCTCATTGGGTGTGATACACGTAACAACATACAGAAGCTAAAAACAATACACAGATGAGCAGATCTGAAAGAGCAGATTTTCTGAGAACAACGTCATCAACATTTCTCTCACTTCTGAGGGCAACATCAGATCTCGCTTGGCCTCCTCCATCCCCAGCAGCTGGTTCTGCAGCTGACTGGAAAGTAGCATTATCATAGTTTCTGCCTTTCCCTAGTCAGTCAGAGTTTACAACAGGCTTCCCTGGATGTAATTTTAGTAGACCTTATAACAGTTCTATGAGGAAGCCAAGGCAGGAGATTTGAGTCTACCCTAGAGATGAGGAGAAAAAGCTTTAGGTGTAATGGATGTAGGTGAGGCACTTAGTAGGTGGGGTTGGCATTCACATCCAGACCCTCTGACTCTGTACCCTTTGCTCTTCCCCGAAGTCTTTCCAAATACCAAGTCCCCTCTCTTTTCAAAGGTCAAGGCAAAGCACACCATTCCATGAATCAGACTAGGATAATTTTCCTTTCATTGTTTTTTTCTCCTATGACTATGTTTGACCTCCTGAAGATACTTGATCCTTCTTCCAGTCAGACATCAATTCCTGAGGTTTACTTTAATTTTTCATGCCAAAGCTTTAGCATCATACAGCTTTCATGGGTAACCAAGAAAGCAATTATTACACTGTATGCTAGAAGGGTAGGTGCCCTTATTATCGATCTCCAGGAAAAGTTTGTTTAGACTTTTCATCCCTCATGTTTTCTCTTTAATAAATAGTTATCCGGCTAAATTATTCATCACAGAGTGCTTCCTAGAGAAAATAAATTCAAAAACCTGTTGTAACACCCTAAAGAAATACATGTCAAAGCCTCAATGATTACTAAGGCACACAAATGGGGCACATCGAAACTTCGCAGGTTATAAGAGCAAAATATGCCAGTCTGGGAGTGAGCCAATGTCACCGTCTTCAGAAAAGGAAGATGGACACTGGATCAAGTTCTTTCCTTTTAAAACAAACCAATTAGCAATGGACTGCCTTTCAAATTGCAACTGCAGACTTCATATAATAAGTGACTATATGTCAAAATTATAAGGATATAAGGCCACCAACATAAAAATTCACTACCACAAGGAATATCCAATAATTCTCATGCATATGTCATGCTTTCCTCAGGAATAAAGACCTTAGTGTTTCAATATATATAAAACCAAAAAAGCAGGAGACTCAGCAAAATCAGGCTACTGTTAATGATCAGGTTAATAGCATCTGCATAGATTCTTACAAATAAGAAACAAAAAACAAAACAAACAAACAAAAACACCTTTGATGAGAGCAAGGCAAATCAAAGATGCTGAAATAATTAGTTGATCAAAGGAGACTTTTATTAATGATTTTCAATATTGGTCAGATTTCCCTCATCCTTTATCTTCTCAAAATGAGATTCCCTGTGTAATGAAATTCATGCTCTAGTTCTTAAGTTAGAAAGCATCACCCAAATAACAGTTGTCATTAATTGAATATTTTTATTATGCCAGGCACTTTACATATATTATCCGTAATTTTAAAAATTTTTAAAAGCTAAGTGCTATGTTTTCCTTTTTATAGTTGGGGAAGCTAAATCTCAGAAAACCAGAATGATCCAACCCAGACCATACAGCTCCTAAGAAACAGATCCAAGATTGAAATCCAAACGTGCAATTTCTCCTGTGTGTCTCCTCCATCACCACCCTATAAAACTACAAGCCCTTTACATCACTGTCTATAATACCAGAGCCCTACCAAAGCAAAATACATGGGAAATCAAAGTACGTAAGAGACGTCATAGAACCAAAGAAATTTAGGTTAAGTATGCACTTTAAAAACCATCTACTCCACTACCTTTATTTTTCCAAGTAGGCAATAGCACTCCAAAGGGAAAGATGAAAGACAGTACCACAACCTGGGACTCCAGACTTCTTACCCAGGGCCCATTTTGCTCACTGCCCCATCTTCCCAAATTCTAGATCTCTTTCACAATCTGCAGAGTTGATGCTATACCTCTCATAAGAGCACTGAAGAATTTAACAGATAGATTAAGGTAATAATATTCTTAAAGAGATTTGAGATTATTTGAGCTTCAGATAAAAAGCCATAATTAGGTTCCCTGCCAGTTTAATAGCATGAATGCTATTGTCATGCCCAAGCCATTAGGAAGTATTATAGGACAAAAGAAAAAATTCACAATGGGGTCTTTCTATGCTTTTAGGTAAAAAGCCTGTTGATGATGAAAAGACCACTGGATTCAAAGTTTGCTTCATCAGACCCTATTAAGCAAGTATTTGCACATCTCCTTTCTTACCTATTAATCTCATTCAGCAAATTCAGAAAAACACAGCATCACAGTTAACATTTTAGGAAATCACCAGCCTAACATGAATTTCCAGGCAGACCTCTGCTTGAAAATGAGATTTCTCCTATTAAATATTATCTTTGAAAATCTTATTCTCCCACTCATAGCATTTTCTCTTCTTGACTACATAATGATAAAGTTGTTGTATAAATTTTACTCACAATTACAGCCCAGTTAGCAGCATCTTCATAGTAGCCTGAACCGAGATCTAACTTAAAAACAAAACAAAACAAAACAACAACAACAAAAAAACAACTCCAGGAAAATTAGTGTAACTCACTCACTTTAACCCTCACCTAACAGTAATAACTCAGACTAAAAGAGAGTTATTTTCTTTCAGAATTTGAATGTGTTGCTACAATTTCTCTTCATTACCAGGTTTACCGTTGAAAGGTCTAAAGTCATTCTGAGTGCTGATAATTAGGATGTGATTTCATTTGTTTCTCTAGAAGATTTTTGTGATTTTCTCTTTAACCCTAGTATTATGAATTTTCATAGTAATGTATCTTGGGTCTATTTTTTTTAATTGTGCTGGAGCACATAGTTGTACATTTGGGGGAAATTTTTCTTTTATTATTTCTTTGATTATGTTTTCTCCATTTTATCTCTCCCTCTTCTCCCTCCCCCTCCCCGCTATTTTAAAAACACTGCTGGAGTTATCAGTGATGAACACTTGTGCCCATATGTGTGATTTACTAGAAGACTGCTTTATTTTTCACAAATTTTAATTTTACTTCTGGTTTGATGTCATATTCTGCTAACTTTACCTTTGAAAAGGATCTCTCTAATGTGAAGCAAAACCTGAATAAAGGATGGGCAAAGAAATTTTGTAGAAGAGAAACAGTCCTCACCTGTGGTCTTCTGCTTGTGAGTTTTATTTTGGTTTTGTGTTTTGTGTTTTTCTTGAGGATCAAGCAGATTTAGCCAAAGACTTGAGTTCAAGTGCTAAGGAGGGGTCTTTAATATGCCCTGCTCAAAAGGTCAGGCAGTAGATAAAAACTGAGGGATGGACGAAGTGCCAGTGAGGAACAGACTGTGCATTTGACAGTCGAGTCCCCTTACCTGTAAATCAGAAAGTCTAAATAAGGGCGAAGCAGCTGGATGGGAGGAAGCGGGTCCCCTGGCTGAGATGTGCAGAAACTCCGTATCTGGAGAACTCGTTTACTTTGCTTTCTTATTCAAGATCACTCTCTCTTGCTCTTACTCACATCCCTACCCTCTCCTTCCTTGTAATCACCTGCACAAATACTCCGGCATCATCTTCCATTATACACGTAAGCAGTTCTTTCCACATCTTTTCCCTACTTTGAATAAGCAAACCTGTCTAGGTTCTCAGGAAAATATGACCTAAGGATCTACACTCCGTAAAAAGAAGTCGTACATAGAAATAACACTTTCTCTTGTTATTTTATTTTGTAAATAAAGCATTTTAAATTCATAGTACTTCACATAGCACTTAGAAGGTGCTCAAAAAAATGTATTCATACATACACAGGGGCAAATATTCTTGTCTGTTCTGTTCATGTAAATGTTCTTAGCCACTAAAATAGTTTCTGGTCCATGGTGACTTCTCAACAAATATTTCTGGAATCCATAGATTTCTTACTTTCCTCTCTTTCCTATAATATCACTAACATCATGTGGGTTCTAATTTTTCCTATCCCATTATTAGAAATGACTTGCAACAATCATTTAAGAGAACATCATTCTTTTTTTTTAAATTTTATTTTATTATGTTACGTTAATCACCATACATTACATCCTTAGTTTTTGATGTAGTAGAGAACATCATTCTTGATATAAATGTTGTACAAAATTCTTTCCAGGTAAAATTATTTTTCCTAATTGAAAAAAAAAAATAAAAACCTTATTTTTCTTCCTTCTTTAAAGAAGTACACTAATGTAAACTTTTTCAATCAGATCTATCCCGTGAATTTACATTCAGTAAACTTCAATTTGGTAATTCTCTAACTTGCTTGAAAGCAGCATGGTGAAAGGGATTTTTCTACTCTGCTCAGCAAAATGCTACAGACAGGCTGTCTGTTGTTTTACACAGATGGTAATTCAAAAATATGTATATTTTGGAGACTTCATGGTGTATCTTGAAAAAGACAACCATTCTGCAATGCTTACAAAATATTCCATTCTTCTATTTTAAATCACTGGGGGAATTCAACTTCCATTACTTAAGATAATTAGTTTGACACTGATATAATTAGCAACCAGCACAAAAGAACAAAGATTACAAGATCAGTACAAATAAAGGGAAATTATTTCACTTCTCTAAAGAAATATGGGCTTTCCCCTTTTGCCATTAGTCATAAGCAGACAATTAAAAACCTATTAAGTGCTAAATCAGCTAAAATAAACAATGTGTCTTCTTTATGGTTAAAGTTCAGCTTAGTTGTTGTTAATGTAAGAATCTAGGAATAGGGGTGAGAAAGAAAAACAGAGGAAAACCAAGCACCCTCTTGGGCTCGGTATGAAAGATATCCCAATGGGCAGTCTACTGATAAGGGCACAAGTTTAAACTTGTAACCTGATGAAGGTCTCAAAATACGAAATGTCGGAGCTGGGGTTTGATCTTCAATGTTTCAAACTCTCCTGTATATTACCACTCCTACTATATTTCATCTGTAACAAAGAAAGTATATTTTCAAGGGATATTTTTAAGCATTCTTATAATTTCGATTCCATCTATAATTCAAATACAATATTGTTTTTCTCACAAGGTTTTGCCCCTACTCTTAGAGTAGATCATTTCTGAGACTGCTGTAATATTTATGGAAAGCATGAATTATTCTAGCTCACCGATATCTTATTTTCTACCAAAAATCCAAATAATGTCATCTCTTAAAATGTAGGTATCCTTAACAAAGCCTTTCCTCTTTCAGCTTCCTTCTCTAGCACTTGCTTAATTTATAAGAATAAAACACTGTAACAGGGCTCTTAAAATGCCTTGAGAGACTTTCATTATGAAATTGAACAAATAAAGTTGCCTATACATCATGTTGTCAAAAATCAGAGGATCTCTATAAAATTGGAGCAGTGAGCAAATGAGGGGGAAGAAAATTCAACCAATAAAGCTATTCTTAGTAAAACTAATAGAAGTTCTCTATAAACACACTTGTATCAACATTAATAAAGGAAGATCTAATGACATTCCATTTGACTGAAATCCAAATCTACTGAACTTTCAGACAAAGTAATCGGCCTATTTATTCTTGAATGAACTACATAATCAGCTAAATGCTTCAGTCTGGTCCATCTTTCTCCACTAGATTATCCCCTGAAATAGTGTCCCAGATCTCCACTGACACCCTCGTGACTGAGTGAAGTCTTTTTTCCCCTAATACAATTAGGAACACATTTCCTACTGTTTTTGTCTTCCGTTCAGTTCCAGATCATGCTTCAAAAATTCCAACATAAACAGTCATCATTTAAAGGAAAAGAAATCTATTAAAATCATGCAATGCTATTATAAACCTTTATTTTACACAAGTCTTAAATCTACATTCTCATCTTTGTGTTTGGAGATGAAATAAAGGCCTGTGAATGATTACCATTTGTTTCAAATGCATATAATTTACCAATTCAAATAAATCATCCTTAATCAATGAGAATTTCTTTTTAATTTTAGTCTCCCATTTAACTGATGTAATCATGTAAAATTATATTGATGGTGGTAGGTTAATTGCTGGGGACAAAGAAGAGTCTCTGAAATACTCAACTTAAAATCCTTGTCAGTTCTACTGAGCACTGTGGGCAAAAGCAGGAAGAACAAAAGGAAATGTACCTTTACAGACTCACATACATACCAAAAGCATTTTTAATTAGATCCCAAACCGACATAAAATGTGATTTGCATTCATAAAAAAATATTGACGATTTCTGTTGTGGGAGAGCCATTCTGACAGTAAAGATTCATAATTTTTCTTTCTCCAGATGTAAAAAAAAGTTATTTTAATGAATAAATTTGAAAATATGCTAGGTACTCCATTGCTTAATAGATGATATAAAAATAGTGGTTCACTCTTGGCAAAAATAAAACTAGCACTTAGCTAACACCACACATGAAGGTGGATTAAAAATCTAAATCTAAGATATTGGGTCACCTGGGTGGCGCAGTCAGTTGAGCATCTGACTCTTGGTTTTTGGCTCAGGTTTCATCTCAGGTCGTGATCTCAGGGTCCTGAGATCAAGCCTTGCATCGGGCTCCCTGCTCAGCGCAGAGTCTGCTTGAGGTTCTCTCTCCTTTCCCCTGCCCACCCCTGTGCTCTCTCTCTCTCTCTAGAATAAATAAATAAATCTTAAAAAATAATCTAAATATAAGATATAAAACTATAGTTATTAGGAAAAACTATAGGAAGGTATCTTTATGACTGGGGGGAAGCAAAGGACTTTAAAACAGAAGCATCAAAAATAATAAGCTAAAAAACTGATCAGATGACAAAATGAGAAAAGACATTTGCAGTACTTAACAACAAACAAAAAACTCTTATAAATCAACAATAAAAACAGAATTGCCAAAACAGGAAAACAGGTAACAATACAAATAAGAAATTTACAGAAGAGGAAACTCTAATGCTAAGAAACAAAGAAATACTTAAACTTATTAATAATCAGATAAATTAAAAGAACAGTGAAGTATCCTTATACACCAATTAAGGTGGCAAAAATGGGTGTAAGCTACAGGAAAACCATGAGGTAGGATAGTGTAACCTAGGCCTGATGAGCCAAATTAAGTGACAACAGAGGAAATTTATTCCTAGATCTACATCTCAAAGAAATAGTTGCATAACTATATGAAAATATGTATTGTTAGCTACAATGTCATTTATGATAGCAGGGAGTTGGCAGAAAACTAGCTTTCCATTATGGGAGGAAGGATAAGTAAAAGGTGGTGGACACACAGCAAGAAAGTACCATGTAACAATGAGAAGTCATGAATTGGATACACACTAACAATACGGAAGAATCTTGAAAAAATAGAGTGTTTAATCAGAAAAAGCAAGAAATAGCTTTTTAAGAAATAGCTTCCATGCATACAAAACAATAGACATTCTACAAGAATACACACAAACCAAAATATACACATCTTGTAAGTTAGAATGCTTGCCTCAAGGAGGAAAGGGGATGGGAATGAGAAATAGGGCCAAGAAAAGAGAATAGTGGGGGCAGAGAGAGAAAGAAAAAGACTGGATGATGCAAAAGGTCAGAGGGCAATCAGCATGAACAGAATACTGCCGTGAAGTTCAAGGACCCTGAGCCCAAATGCAAACTGCCATTTACTACCAGTGTGACTTGGAACAAGGTACTTTTCTCTAAGACTCTTTCCTCACTGACAAAAATGACTATGATGATCATAGTCATCACTGCAAGGTATTATTAATTTAAATATCACAGAGTCAATAAGAATTTCTTTCTGTTTTGAAACTTTTTTAAAAAGGCATTCACATGTTCCTAAGTCATAGGGGTGATACTGTGTAGTCTGAGTTCAAGTTTCTTTCACTTGACTCTAAAATGGGAAAACACCCCTACGAAGAGAATATCCATGAATTGCAGAAAAATTCAGGCTTTATAAAAGCCTTTCAGAATTCCAATTAAAATCAAAACCTTTATTTTTTAAATCATTCTGAGATGTGTAGTTAAAATAGCATATTAGCCTTAAGATTACTTAACACTATTTTTGAAATTGGTATCTTAACACTGCAAGTTACAGAGAATATATTATGAGATCACTGAAGGATATCTTAAAATGTTCCTGACCCATTGAAACCCGGAACCAACACTACATTTTATTACTCTTTGCTGTGCCCTACACCTCAAAGAGAATCCTCCAAGCTCCTGGAAAATTAAAATGCTGAGGAGCAAAGCAACAAAATGCATTTATTTTGTCTTGTTCCAAGATTTGAGAAAATAAAACATCATCTTAAAAGGGACTTACCTTCTTAGAGTTATGTAAGAACTTCCATTCATTTTTTAAATCATTGGCATACCCACAACCTTCTTAGAAAAGATATGTTTCAATTTACAGGTCAGAATTTCAGACAGCCATTTATACGCAGAGGAAAACATACTGGGGAGAGGTAAATCTGCCTAAAGTGATTGTTTATTCACTCATTAATTCAAGAATAATTTATTAAGCATTGCTATTTAGCAAAAAAATACACTAGGGTTGGATGTATATTAATGACTGAAGCAGACATGGTGTGGGCCTTGAGGAGTATATAAAGGCATAGGATTGTCAAACAAACACAGAGATAAATTCTCACTATATGTAGAATTACAAATTGTGATCAGAATAAGCAGGAACAGCAAAATTCTAAGAAAAGAAATAACAGGAAGCATAACGTATTCGTTCATTCATAAGGGTCTCTGAAAGTAAAATTTTAACTGATACCTGATAGATATAAAGAGTGACCCATGCAAAGAGAGGTAGGAAGGTGTATGGGCAGAAGGAATGGAATATGCAGATACTGAAGCAGAAAAGTTTGGTCTTCGGCTGTCGACATCAGTCTGAGGGGCCTCGAGCCCGGTACACTGTGAGGAAAACTCCAGGATATGAGATTGAGTTAGAGACATCATCATGAAGGCTGTGCAGACCATGGCATGAGGATCTGCTGTCATGACAACCATCAGGGGATACAATGAGGAGTTTTCAGAAAGATACTATCTGAGGTCTGTGTTTAAACAGATCATCTGGCTTTCATTGGGAGAAGGAGGTGGAAGGAGACCAGGGAAATAAGAAAGTTTTTCTACCAGACCAGGGAAAGAAAGTAGTGATTTGGGCTAAACAGACGATTGAGAAGCTAGTGAGAAGCGAACAGATTAAAGATATATTTAGGAAGGTTTGCTGATGGACGAGAGGGAGGAAATAGCAATCGTGACTCAGAATTTTGGCTTCAGCAGTGTGGCAGCTTGGAATCCAATGTGCTGTGATGCAAAAGTCTGAATGAGGGAATCAGGGACCCCAGGGAGCAGGAAATCTACCTGCAGATAAGAGCCCCAGCTCCCACACCCCGGAAGACTAAGAGTCACTGGGGGTATGTGGCTGGGAAGCAAGGCTTCCCTCGGGGGTTTGGTGTGGATGTCGCAGGCCTCTGGGAACACAAGTGGCTTCCAGTGACCATTCCGGTGACCTAGGTGCTATGCCCGCCCCTTCCAGATGATACCTCATTGACTTCCTACCACGGCTCTGGGAGGTGGCTATTATTAGCTGCATTCAAAAGACAACGAATTCCAACATCCTATTTTGTACTTTATTCGAAGTCATTCCATAAATGACAGGGTTGGGATTCCAACCTATGACCATAAAAGTACAGTGTGCACAATCCATCTTCCAGCTCTCGATTAGAAATAGCGGCATCCTGTGTCCGTCTGTGTGGGTGGTTGAAGGTGGGGTGAGGTGTGCTGAATAATGCTTGTTTTTGATCCAGTTCTATCATCGTCAACAGAAAGCATGCAAGCAAGTCCCTGTTAGTATAGAGGTGCAATTCAGTCTCACTCAGGCATTATAAAATATCTACCATGTGGCAGGCACTGGACAACTTTGCGGGTCAGCCAAAAAGGCACACTCCCTGCTATTATGCAGCTTAGAGCCTAGCAATCTGTCATGCTCAAAATACAATTTTCTTTACACAGTGCCACACCAGTAGGCCAGATTAGCCATGCACACACACGATTCACATACAAGGTCAAAATGCTTCGTGCCACGGGGAACAAAACGCCAGGTGAGCTGCCACACTGTAGGAGATAAAGTGCTCCTGGGGCAGACACCAGGGAAGTTGAGAGCAGCAGGAGAGTCCTTGGGACAGAAAGGTCACAGGAAGCTTTATTGATCGATTAAGTAAACACCTGGAACATAATTGCGTCTGAACCAGGTGACACTGGAAGGCATAAACACCATCTGATTTCCCCTCAAATTAATTAACATATACATGGAGATATTAAAAAGCAGTCAAACTCTTCTAAAACTAGATCTAAATCTTAGAATAAAGGAGATTATAGTCTGGTGCAGAGATTAGCAACCTCTTCCTAGAAGGGACAGAGGGAGAATCTCGTCAGCTTTGCGGACCACACGATCTTGGTAACATCTGCCCTATGCTGTGTTACAGCCAGAAAGCAGCATGGGCAATGCATATGTGGATGGGTGTGGCTGTGTTCCAGAAAAATGTTATTTGCAAAAACAAGTGATGTGCCACAGCTGGTCCGCAGACCGCAGTTCGGTAACCTCTGCCCTAGTCTCATACTGCTCCCCAAATGTAAAAGAATTACTGTCACTCAAGTTGCTGAGAACATAAGGAAGAAATTGAGCCTAATTGGGATATGTCAAACAAACAAACAAAAATCTTGGAAGAAATCAATGTAAGGTGAGAGTGATGTGGAATTGTGGAATCCTTTCTGTTAAGGGGTTTTCCCAGGATAGAAAATATAAATAAATTCCAATTATGGAGCAACATGGCAGACAAGGCCAAAGGAGAAAACTGTGTGCAGACACCTAATGCATGGCTTGGAAACAACCGCCAGGAGCACAGTGTTTGGCTACCTTGTCAGCATCAGCCTTCTCAACTCTCTCTCGCCTCTCTTGACCTGTCTCAGTGGAAAGAACTTGGTGAGCTGAGGTCACTCGCTGAAGTCCAAATACAGTGAACTTTTATGAAGTCCTCCATGCTCTGGCTGAGGTGTTTCTGTTTTCTTCTCTCTTTTCCCATTTTTTTCTTGTTCCATTAATAATGATTAATTTTTAATAAAAGTTTTACACCAAAGCGAACCTCATCCATTCAACAATTATGTATCGAGTACCTACGATGGCCCTACTCCTGAGTGCATCGTATGTCACTGCATTGTGTTAGAGCTGGAAATGAGTTAGTGAGGAAGCCACTCACATCATATCTACCTACTGGAATTTATAGTCCAGATGAGGGGACACAAAAGAAGATCACAAAGAAACATAACTGCAGCCTGTGGTTAGCTGCTTTGAAGGAGATGAACAAACTACCAAGATGGAGAATCCCATGGGGAGGGATTTAGATAAAATAGAGAAAGTTTTTTATGGAGACATTTATTTAATTAAATTTCCTTTAAATCCAGACCAGAAGTACTGTTCCAGAAACTGTTTAAAAAACCATTAGGGGAGCACCTGGGTTGAGCATCTGATTCTTAATTTCAGCTCAGGTCATGACCTCAGGGTCCTGGGATCGAGCCCCACATCGGGCTCTGCACTCCGCAGAGTCGCTTGAGGTTCTCTCTCTCTTTCCCTTTGTTCCTCCCTCCCTCTCTTTCTCTAAAATAAATAAATAAATCTTAAAAAAATATAAAAACAAAAATTAAATTAAAAACCACTGGGTTTAAGCATACTGGGGCAGTAGGAAAGAGGAAATACAGTGAAAAATGAGACTGAAAAAAAACAGAGAAAAGATTACATCACGTTGAAAGAATCTTTGGCAAGACCTCGGTAAGGTCTGGGTGTTTCCTCCTGAATGCAGCTAGAAACCAGTAAAAATGGTTTTGAGCTAGGAAGACCAATCAAGTTGCCTTTGAAGAATGTTTGTAGAAGGGTAAGAGTGTAAGAGTAGAGAATATAATGGGAGCGATTATTGCTACAGACAAGAGGTGAAATGACAGTGGCTTCCTCAGTTTAGGCAGTAACAGCAGAAATGGAGGAATTGCCAAATTTCAGATTTATATTGGAGGAACAAACAACACTCATTTTGTGGATGAGTTAAAAGGTTTATAGGTGTGGGTGAGTAGGAGGTGATGGCACAGGAAGGGAAGGGATCTGGAGAAATCAAGAGTAAGTCACCAGGTTTTCCACGGTGGTTACACCAACTTGCATTCCTACCAACAGTAAACAAGGATTCCCAGAGGGTACTCTGCTAAGTGAAATAAGTCAGAGAAAGACAAATGCCACATGATTTCACTTACATGCAGAATCAAAAAACCAAAACAAAGAAACAAACCAACCAACCCAAAACAAAACAAAACAAAGTATATAAACAAAAAAATGCAGAAACAGAATCATAAATATGAAGAACAAACCGGTGATTGCCACACAGGGGAAAAGACAAAATACATGGAGTAGATTAAGAAATACAAAGATATTGAATCAATCATATTCCGTAGGTCTTCTACACCCTTACTAATTTTTATTAGTGGTTTGTATACAATGAATTAAGCTTCCTGCAACAATGCTGTCTTTCACTGTGAAATTTCTATAGGTTTTTAATTATGGAATGTGAGGCTATGTCATTTCTGTACAGGTATTTATTCTCATGTATTTCTTGTGGAAATAAGAAACTTTATCATTAAAATGCCATAATAAACAGTGGCCTTAATTAATATGATAACATATTCAGATTTACTTATATCATAGTTTGTCATGCTTCATGATGGTACTACTTTGTTTTTCAGTCTTCCACTCTGTCCTTTTTCTTACACATATTCTATGAGTATGTCTTGGTGTTATTATTAAATATTTGAAAGTTTAGTAATTGCTCTTACCTTTATTAATAAAATGTAATCTCATATTTTAAAACCTGTATTTCTTTTCTTTTTTAAGATTTATTTATTTATTTGAGAGAGAGAGAGCACGAGTGGGTGGGGAGGGGCAGAGGGAAAGGGAGAGAGAGAATCTCAAGCAGACTGCATGTGGAGCGCAGAGCTCAATGCGGGGCTTGATCCCAAAGTCGGAAGCTTAACCAACTGCACCACCCAGGCGCTCCCCTATATTTCTTTTTCTAGTATCTACTTACCTTTCTTTCACTATACCACTAACAAAATTTATACCTCCACTTTCTTCCAAATGCCTTCTCCTCCTGAGTTACCCAATTTTAGTTCGTTGCCTTACTTTCTTAGTTCTAATTTTTTTTTTTAAGATTTTATTTATTTATTTGAGAGAGAGAGAATGAGAGAGAACACATGAGAGGGGGAAGGGTCAGAGGGAGAAGCAGACTCCCTGCCGAGCAGGGAGCCCGATGTGGGACTGGATCCAGGGACTCCAGGATCATGACCTGAGCTGAAGGCAGTCGCTTAACCAACTGAGCCACCCAGGCGCCCTCTTAGTTCTAATTTGATCTTATACCTTTAAATGTTTATGCATATATTATTTTATGTATCACCTTTAAATACCATTTTGTTCCCCCTCAGCTATAAAAGATGAGGAACCTAGCATACATACTGCACCTTTCACCTTCTCTTCCACCTCCCATCCCAAATTGTGTCATAGATAAACCATCTCTCTGCTTATATCATTTCTAACATTTTCCTTCTGTTATGTAACCATATTTCTGAATGGCCTTTTTCCTTATTATTATAGTTAAAAATATTTAATGTTTATCACCAGTCTTTTTGCCATAATTCCTTCCATTTTTATTGGCAGAATATTTAAGGAATTTGGAAACTAGATCACTAAAATTATTACATATTAGAAAATTTTTCAGCTCCCTTTACTTTGAACAATATGTTGTTTAAGTTTAGTAAGATGGGTCACACTGTCTCTCCCTAAAGACAGAAGAGGTACTGATCTGTTGTTTCGTAATGCTTAAATATTGCTGAGGAGAATTCTGAGGTCAGTCCATATATGGGACTGGATCTTCCTTCAAGCTTCCAAAAGGATTCCCTTGTATTTTAGAAGTCAAGCCAATTAGGATATTGATACCAATCATGTTATGTCAATTTTTCCAGAGTGGTAGCTTTTGAATCATAGATTCCAGTAAAAAATATTTACTCTCAAAATTTCTTCCTATCTGGAAAAATAATTTTAAATGTTTTTTCTCCATCTGGGTATTTCACCTTTTCAGAGACAACATTTACGTAAATTAAAAAAAAATTTTTGTTCTGTCTTCCAGATAAACATTTTAACTCATTGTTCATTTAAATTTATTTTGTTTCACTTTTTTCAATTTCCATGTCCTTTATAATAGTTCAGCAGTTTCTAGTCTCCTTCGTGTTATTTCCAATGTAACTTCCATTTCTATGTTATTTTAATATTCTTTTCAGCTATTTTCCTTGCTGTACCTGCTTATATGTCACCTCTTTCTGTTTTCTTTGTTTTGTTTTGTTTTTAATATGTTTTTCCTGAGTTGCTATTTTCTGGATCTCTGCTTTGAGAATTGGTTTTAAAGAGGTTATTGCTTTATTAAGGTATGCTGTTTAATTATGGTAATATATTTGGCCATTCGTTTCATTTTCTCTGTGGCAAAATTTTCATGGTAAATGTTTTTCACCTGTTTTCTATTCTCTTCTACTTATTATTTTTTGAGTTGAGTACCTTTGTATTAATCCTGTAATGGTTCATTTTTTTCCCCCACCCCCTTTAAATAGGGTAAGTCTTCCTAGACTCTGAGCAGGAAGTTTCTCTTTGAATATGGCCAATACTGGGAATTCACGTTAGGAGGGACCAAGGTGGGATCCAGTATATAAGCAATTGTCCCTGGTTGGCCATGAAACACATGATAATGGGTTTTTGAGTTTAAGTTAGCTTAGCCTTTACTTCTCCCCAGCAAAGAGAGATGAGCAACTTGGGACTGCTCCCAAAGGTGCTTTTCCTCCAGCCTGGTGACCATCTGACTCCTTCCTATAAGGTGGGAGGTCTCAATGGGACCTGTTCCATCTCAGGTCCTCCAGGTGCCCCATCACATGGCATGGGCACTGGGTTCTAGGGCCACTCCAACTTGTTCTTATTGTTCCAGATAATACATTGTTTGCTCCGAAAGGTATACATACTGTATCTACTCTTGAAACTGCATACTAGGATCTGGAAACCTTCTTCATATATTTGACTGAGGATTAGTTTCCCTAAAGGTTGAGTCTCTTTTGATTATTTTAAGTTAAATTTTCATGAGGAGAAAGGATTGTATTATCTTTACTCTGTCATTATACACTCAAAAGTCTCCTACATTTCAAAAATATTTTATATCTATAAACTATACTTTAGCCTTATCCAATTATATGTAATTTGGTAAGCAATACCAACCACAAAACTAAAAAAAAAAAAAAAAAAAAAGGAAAATGCAGTTCAGTGAAGTTACATGATTTATCCATGGCGACACAGCAAATTAATATCATATTTGCATTAAAAATCATACGCTTTTGTTTCTAGGTTAATTATTTTTTCCATTAAGAACATGTTCGATTTAGTTATTTATTTCCCCCCTAGAAATTCATCACAGTATTGGGCCAATGGAACAACATAATAGCAATTTAATCTGTGCCTCACATTTACAAAAAGCCCCAGATTTGTACTCATGTTCAATTATACAATACCTACCAAATTTATGTATTTATAAATATTTTAACTATTTTGTGACTCGCTTAATTATATTGTATTGCACTTTGTGTCAAAACATTCATTTTTTAAATCCTTTTTTAAATGCACTCATAAATTTAAAATGTTTTAGTTCTCCTTGGAACTCTGTGGGGTCTGCGTCTGCCCTTGTTCTAGAGTTCTGTGAGGAAGGTCCTATTGGCAGTCACATCTATATATCCATCGGGGACTTCTGGGCATCAGAGGCCATCACCAGGTATCTGATTATATAGATGGTCTCTGGTCCAAAAAGAGAAATGATTGGAATTTTGGACTTGATAGACTCAAGGCTAACCAATTTTAACCAAACTGTAAGTCCCCTGAACTGAAATGGAAAATGAAGGCTTCCCCTAATACCAGGGCTCAAGGGTAGGAAATGATAAAGGAGCATAGTGAGATGTGCCAGAAAGACAAGAAGTCCCAGAGAAGTGGAAAGAATAAGAGACCCAGAGGTCTAGCTTGGAGTACCATTTCTTACAAGGTCATATGGCAGCATTATGTTCTTTCTATTCAAGAGGAGAATCTATTTAAGAACCTTTTATTGAATCTTCTCCACTTCAACATCCCCCTTTCATTATAAAAATCATTCCCAGAGTCCCTCAACATCATTTACTGAGTATTTCTAATCAAAACAATGAAAAAGCAATATTTGGAAGAAACATCAGTGTACCATCTCAAGCACAATTTCATATTGCAACTTTGTCATGGGATGAAATTAGATGTAAGGTAAAGGAATAATCAAGATGAGAAAGGAAAACTCTTTAAGCTTTATTCCTTAATCAAATTTGGTACTGAAGTATTCCTCAAAAGCCTTATAAGAACTTCTGTTAGTGCTCACCACACTCTCAATTACTACTGTCACTTATGATTGATTTCAAGGTTTCATTTTGGCATAACAACTTTAACATTCATTTCTCTACTGCTATAGGCCCAGACCACCCAGGATAATGGCAGGGTAGGCAGCAGAAATATAAGAAACAAAGAATAACTAGATTCGATAAGCAAGTATCAAGTTCAAAATCAATACAGGTGCAATAAAAAAATAATTACTCAGCCACTAAATATGAGGGTGAGTCACTTGGCAAGAATTCTTTCTGCAGTATGTCTCCATAAAGACAAAGAAAGCAGAGAACAGCCATGACAGAATAAACAGTTCCAAATTTATAGTCATTAACTAAACATCGGATATTTGAATAAAAGGAAAAGCAACAGTGAGCACAGACTGAGGCACTCTTGAACTTGTTGAGAAATTAAAAGCCCAGGTGGAGGGTGCACAGGGCAGAATGCATAAAGGGGAACAGGAAAGATGACATTTGCATGCCTGAACCATGAGATGGGTGACAGTGGAGACAGATAAGAAAGTATCATATGCACCTCCAACATCTGGCTCTTAGTGGATTCACAGGAATAAAAGCAAGATGTTTTAGCCTATTTACAGTAAATAAAAAGAACAATTACCTATCCTTGAAAGAGGTTTTGCTCCCTGCTTGTCAACTGAAAGTTTCTGGAAAATGTATTTCAAAGTTTCTTTTTCTAATAATAGTAATAATAATAGTGAACAATTATTGATCACTGAATAATATATGAGGCCCATCCTGGAAATATAGAGATGAAGGAGATGAGGATTTGAATCTGGTCCAAAAGATGAGGATTTGAATCTGTTCCAAATTGAGAATTTGGGGATCAACCAACTAATTTAGGGCAAATTATGTGAGCATTTTGAGCCTCAGTTTCCAACCTATAAGTAGAGATAAAACAACTACTGCACAGAATGGTTAGCACTAAATAAAAACCTGAACATACAGTATATTCACAATGCCTCCAATGCGTCGAGAACCCAGTGAACGATTGCTATCATTATGCATTTGTTAATTATTCCCACAAGAATTTTAGGACAGAAGCTCTAAGATTATTTCTCTTCCAGAAAAATTAAAACCTGGGTTTTATAGAGCTTTAGTACTCTGCTGACAGTCATATAACTAATAAATAAAGAGGATTCAAATCAAAGATCCACAAGGACCCCAAAAAATGGCTGTGTATAGTGTGCCTCTGGACAACGCTGTTCTGCAAATTCTGTTCTTCTGACAGATGGTTTTAGCTCTATCTGCTTTTCTGGGATAGAGTTTGGAACTGCAAGTAGTCCTACACATGACCAAATGTCCTCAGCTTCTAGAAATAGTCATAGAAGTAAGAACTCCTTGCCATACAAATGAGTAAGTGGCCCCTGGTGAGGAACTCTGGGCTCAAAGAGAAGACATAAGATCTCAGTATCCTGGGAGTAATTGTGTCTCTTGCTGGGAAAACTGGAAGCTGGAGGAGTGTGTTTACTTCCTTGATTCTGTTAAGTTTGGAAGTTTTCCCCTTTTTTAAATATTTGAGTAGTACCCGGATAGAGTATTGTGGTAAAAATGTAAGAAAATTAGAAGTATTATTGTACTTGGAGATACCAACAAGACCCTGCCCAAAGGCCTCAAGCTGAATAAACAAGCAAAAAGTATTACAGATCTTGAAAAGGTAATTAATAAGGTGTAAGTAATGGAGGTTTGGAGAGAGCTCACAAAATGGCATATGGCAGAAACAAGCCACATGCTCTCAAGTTACTTCAACAAAAAAGAAATATTAAAATAGAATTAAAAGGCAAGCAATACTAAAGAAATACATACAATCTCTCAAACATTTCACCTTAAACATTACACAGTGATTGTGCAAGTGGAAATGTGGGGAGAAATTTTCAATTTTAGGAATATCCCAAGGATATTCAGTGCTTTACATGTACTTAATATTGTACAAATACACATATATACAATCACACACACATACGTATATAATCATATATATATACATATTATATATATACATCTATATACAATATGGCACATAAAGATTGAAAACACTTAGAAAGATATGATTTACACTTTTTTTAGTCTGTCATTTTTAGTCATTGCAATCAAGATGAAGTTTCCTTGGATGAGAACTGATTCCCTTATCACACCCAATTTATTTCTAAAAAATGTTTTCTCTAGAGTGTATGTTCCTAGATGTGGAAGAAACTCCCCAGAGACCACATTTAGGCAGGTTGTCCTCATGAAGGATAGTTTTCCCTAATTCTTCCTCTGACACTAACCATCCTCTGTTGTCATTTACACTGTTACATTCTGGAACATGTTGCATTGCTTCCTTATAACCATCATATTGATAATGACTCTGATTTTAATTACTTGGATTAACATTTGTGTGTACTATAGCATCTAGCTTGTGTGTATACTCATCTAATGGCTAATTGCTATTTATGTTTTCTTGGCCATGCTGTTGTGGTATAAAATGCCCTCAGTTAGGAACCAAACCATGTGGCCTGGCTTAATGTATTTGCTCTACCTGCTGAACCATGGTCTCCCTCTGATTCCTACTGGTAAGAAAAAGACACTAGTACTTACCATGCAAGGTGTTACATGTATGAGAGATAATTTATGCTTAAGGTTCATCGTTTCATAAATCAGTGTCTAATTAATACAGCCTCTAGTGGCAGGAACAAAAATATTAGTGTACGTTTTTTAGATTATATATGTTCGTTCTTTGCAAATTATAATCAACTGATTTTAGGTTTAAACACTGTTGATATAACTTGTCATTTTTTTTTTTCTTTGCTGCTCTTGTGTCTCTTGTTTTCCCCTATGAGCATTTAGTATATTATTTTTATTTACCTTTTAGGTGTCCTGATCAGAATATAATTTCTTTTTCTTGCTACAGTAAAACAGTGTTTTACCTGCTAATTTATCCATAATAGCATACTAAAGATTTTGAGATCTAGTGATTATATTTTCAACATTATTTTTCCTTACCATTTAAAAATTAAATCATTTTGGGATGCCTGGGTGGCTCAGTCAGTTAAGCATCTGCCTTCGGCTCAGGTCATGGTCCCAGGGTCCTGGGATCCAGTCCTACATCAGGCTCCTCGCTCAGCAGGGAGCCTGTTTCTCCCTCTGCCTGCTGCTCCCCCTGTGTGTTCTCTTTTCTGCCAAATAAATAAATAAAATCTTTAAAAATTAAATCATTTTAGCAGTAATGAGTGAGGCATGTCTGTATTTCCCCGTTCATTTATTTTCTTTTCCCATTGATTTGTTTTAAAAAGTCTCTTGTATTTCTACGTTAAAGGTAATGCTTGTTGAAACATACACTCTTTACCTTGCAAAGAAAAGCAGCTTTCTTTCCTATTATATTTTGGTATATTTATGGCTAATAGCTGTAGAATCTTTATCAGATACTTTCTTGGCAATTGAGATAACTACATAGATTTTTAACAATTTTTTTGATGTGTTCGGTTAAGTTAGTAACTTTCCTGGCATGGTATCAGCTCAGCATTCTAGGGTTAAGTCCTGTGGTTTCAATACAGAAGGCTTTTCACATTTACATCCTATTTGCTAATATTATTGTGGATGTTTTCATTCATTTGTTTATTCAACCAAATAATTAGTAAGCAAGCACTTGCTGAAAAGGATTGTGCTGGGCTCTGCAGAGGTTCAAAGATGAATAAAAGAAAAACAATTGTCAGGAAACTCAGTCTACTGGAGGGGGCAGACATGAACACAACCATAATACTAGACATTCTGTTTTATGCATCTTAAAAGTGTTCTTTTATTCGTGGACAAATATTTATTGATATTCTTCCATGTGCTAGAAACTGTACTTATAACAGTAGACAACCTGACAAAGAAAACAACATAGTGCTGTCTTCAGGGGACTCCCAGTCTAGCTGAAGACATCCAGTAAAGAGTAAAACACACACACATGCACACACTGAGATTCTCTGAATTTAATCTGTGCTCCAGACCCTTGACTTCTTCACCCATTTCAGTTGCAGCTGCTATGACTGACTCTCAGTGGGTCTGGCCACTCTGCCCTCTGGAGTAGAGAAGCTGCTCTGGCTGTCTTAGGAGGCACCTTCCAATAAGGTATCAGCTACTTAAGTATTGTTTTGGGTTCTATTCTCTAGTGAACTCTGAGCTGAACATACCCTAAGAGGAAATGCTTGAGATTCACAAAAAGACTTTACCCTGGGGGCACCTGGGTGGCTCAGTCGGTTAAGCGGCTGCCTTCGGCTCGGGTCATGAGCCCAGAGTCCTGGGATCGAGCCCCATGTCAGGCTCCCTGCTCAGTGGAGAGTCTGCTTCTCCCTCTCCCTCTGCCTGCCTCTCTGCCTACTTGTGTTCTCTCTATCTCTCTGTCAAATAAATAAATAAAATCTTTAAAAAAAAAAAGAAAGATTTTATCCTGATGATTTAGAGAAAGACTATATTTGTGAAAATGATGTACTGGTAACGGAAGAAACTTTCAATCTTATTACAATTCAAACATAACATGGCTTCCATACAAATACAATAACAATATGATTTTCATATAACTTAGCCAAAAGCAAAATGGAGAGAACAGAAAACAACAGAAAAGCTACACAATATGATATGAAGGGGACATGGGATATAAAGAAGATTACAATGAGAAAAATCATTCAAAAAATCCACATCGGAGGCACCAAAGAGCAGGATTAATCCTGAGGATAGGGAAGATGAAGTTAAGGGGCTGGCCTAGACTGTACAAGAAAAAAGTTAATAAATAAAAACAAGAAAAACATGGTGGATATGGAGGAGAGACAATGGAGAGTTTCCATCTGATTACTTGTTATTCTTAAAGAAGAACCTAAATAACCCAGGAAGTGTTATAAGAGAAAACTTTCTCGGTCAAAAGGTCTTCCTCAGTTTTAGGCATGTCCTTGGGAAAGCCAGCAAACCGAGCAATCAGGGACTGATCTGGTCTCTGCCACATTTCTCACAGTAACTTCCCAGGGAACTAATAAACCAGGTCCTATCAGTTCTGGAAACGCCGCCTTGGGATAACGTTTGTACCTTTCCTTAAAGACTGACTAAAGAAGTGTCTGCATCACATGGTATGCTTGTCTAAATCCCTCATCCGAGATATGGCCCGTACTACCAAAGTACCTCACACTTCTCCTTAGTTCTTATCACAACTCATGTTAACTCCTGACATATGAAAGTGCTGTATTCTGTCACTCACACCAGATTGTAAGCTCCATGAAAGAGGAGCTTCCCTGCTTCTTACTAGATCTTTGGATAATTTTGAAGTATAGACAAAACATAAAAACAATGGAAAGAAGTTAGTTTAATATTGATAAAGGTAAAATGAAGTATTATTTCACAGGGAATGTATTGGGCTAAATGACATGACATCAAAATATTAACTCATTTATCTGACACAAATTGAAGGACTTCATTCCATGTTGGACACCGTAACCAACTGACACAAGAAAGCTTAAAGTTTAAGAGAAGAAAGGTGCAGTGTCCCATCAGACAACCACAAGCAACAGAAGAGAACAGGGCATGGGAAGCTATGTTGAGGATTTGGAAGTGGAAAATCACTGATGGGGGTGACTGCTCTGGTGCCACCATGGAGAATGGATCTGTCTCTCTCTTCCTATCTGACCAAAAGCAAGGGAACTTCAAAATTGCATCAGTAATAACTGTTGGCAGCTCAACAAAACAGCTGGCTATGCCCTGGACATAATGACAATGATTTTCTTGAGACTCAGGTAAGGAGGGATCATTCCTCAGAAGCCCAAGGTCTGGTTCCTTAGGGATTTTATAGCATATACGTTGATTCATCTACTTTATTTTATCCACCTTTATCTCTTCTGTATTTGTGACTTTCTTTTGTTTTTCATCTAAACTATGCTTACACTTTTCTCTGTCTTTAACCCTGTTTGTTAATTTTGGTTCCTTCCTGTCCTGATGAGCTTTATGCAGAATTATCCCCCAATTTCTATCTGCTTGTATCTAAAACTAAGGAAACAGGCCCTGGCAGGTTTTAGAGTCCCGATGTGTGTGGTCAGAAGAACTGGTTGAAGGCATTTCGATTCTGGGGTCAAAAAGTTGCACTGGGCGGAGTGGGAGGGAGGCTGAAAAACTGTATGTACATTGATGATGCTACTTCAAAGATGTTAAAAAACAAAGAAGGAAGCAAAATCTGAGAGAGCATATAAAACATAACTTTGGGGGCGCCTGGGTGGCTCAGTCGTTAAGTGTCTGCCTTCGGCTCAGGTCATGTTCCCAGGGTCCTGGGATCCAGCCCCGCATCGGGCTCCCTGCTCCGCGGGAAGCCTGCTTCTCCCTCTCCCACTCCCCCTGCTTGTGTTCCTCTCTCGCTGTGTCTCTGTCAAATAAATAAATAAAATCTTTAAAAAAAAAAATAACATAACTTTGGAATGACTGCTTTTGACTTTCATATTTTGTGACCTAATTTTTTTCTTCCTCTATGTTGCCAAAAAAAAAAAAAATTGGCAGTAAGTAGAATTCAAATTACAATACATGCCTAGAAAAACTCCGAGTTCTAAATCAAGTCTACTCCACAATCAAGAGCTCTAATCATTTTATAAATATTAAAGATGTTGCAAAATGAAAATGTCTTCCATTGGCACTGCTGTAGTATTTAATCACCCAGCCATGTGCGCAGGACAGAGAAGGAAACAGAAGAACCAGAGCAAAATTTCTACTTTGGGTTTTTTCCCTATGTGAGGTTAATGTATTTTAAGTTCTAATTTATGGGGAAAAAAACAATCAAATGTGTTCCTAACAATTTTGAAAAAATTGTAATCTTAAAAGTAGTATCAAAACAAACTAAAACTTACAAACCAAATACGGTTACACGGCATATACTAATAAGCATGTGGTATTGAGATACAGCTGTGATATTTGTAATATTTTTAAAGACAATGAAGCATATTTCTTTTTTTTTTTTTAAGATTTTATTCATTTAAGAGAGAGAGAGCATGAGAAGGGGGAGGGTCAGAGGGAGAAGCAGACTCCCGCTGAGCAGGGAGCCCAATGCAGGACTCGATCCCGGGACTCCAGGATCATGACCTGAGCCGAAGGCAGTCGCTTAACCAACTGAGCCATCCAGGCGCCCGACAACTATTTCTAATAAAAGCATTACATGCTTTCCTCGACTCCCACTCTCAGCTAAATTCCACCCCCCCCCAGCTCAAAGAAGATCCTCTGGATCTTCCTCCATCCAAAGCTCCTTAATACAGCACCCCTGATTTTAATTAACTACCATAAATATGAACTTGAAGGTTTCCAGAAGCTGCTGTTCACTCTAGGTCTGTAGATATAAGAAATCCACCCCTATCCATTCCCCCACCCCAAAATCCCCCAGCTTGGATTTGAGCTCACCTTCCTGAAAACTTCTCACCTATGCCCTGAATATATGGTTTGTATAGTTAGGAGCTTTATGAAATATATATCACTATGTCCTGAGCAAAAAAAGAGTATTCAAAGGCCCTCAGCAGGTTCGGGTATATATATTCAATAATACCAGAAATACATGTGCATTTCCTTTTGACTGAAGAATCACAGATCTCCCCACCTTTGTTTTTTTTTTTTTTTAAAGATTTTATTTATTTATTTGACACAGAGAGACACAGTGAGAGAAGGAACACAAGCAGGGGGAGTGGGAGAGGGAGAAGCAGGCTTCCCGCTGAGCAAGGAGCCCGATGCGGAGCTGGATCCCAGGACCCTGGGATCACGACCTGAGCCGAAGGCAGACACTTAACTGACTAAGCCACCCAGGTGCCCCACCCCACCTTTGTTTTTTTTTCCTCCTATCTTAACAGTAAAAAATAATTATCTCGTTTCAATTTGTATTTATTTGTTGTTGTGTATGTTTATTTTTCTCTAGGCATGTCTATGATTGTCTTTGGTTACCTTGAATCAATGTTTTGTTGTGATCTTTATCCATTTATATATTATTCTATTTTTAATCTGTATTGAGTTAAATTTGTACATATTTGTGTGCATATCTTATCATATTTCTAATTTTTCCTCCCACTTTCATGATACAGTATTGTTCTCTTCTTTCTTTAAATTCACAGCATTGAGGTGAAATTTGGAAAAGAAAATGGGCTTTATTCATGTAGTATTATTAAAAGGAAAGTCATGTTAATTCATTAGACTCTTGTATACCCATTAATATCAAAACAATTGAGGTTCTAGAACTAATTTCCTATGGCAAACTATTTGTACTAGATAAAATCATCTAGAACATGTAAGGAAACAGAATTACTGAATTTATGTGTGTAGGACCCAAAAAGTAATCAGGTGAAAAGAAACACAAAATTGGGCCAGAAGTTAATAAAGTTTATACAGGAAAGTTTATATAGGGTCAGTTTGCAAGCAGATATTTAAATGGGTCCATCTTTCACAATTGTATAAGTAAAACAGAATAACAGTTCAAGATTTAATTTCTCTACCAAAAATTGTTACAATCTGAATAAGTGAATCTCAAGTCAGAATGATTTTGCCTCCCAGGAACCATTTGACAATGTCTGGAGACATTTTTGATGGTCACCATTTTGGGGGGACAGGAGGCGGAGACACATTGTTACTGGCCTCTAGTATGTTGAGGCCATGGATGCTGCCCACAATACACAGAACAGCCTCACGTTCCAACAAAGAATTATCCAACCACAAATTTAAATAGTGTTGAGGCTGAGAAACCTGTATCTATATTAACATAATTCTAAGAACATAATTGTTACTGATTGCTCAAGATGAGACGTTCTTTGATGTACCACATTTCATTCATATGTGTGCAGGACAATTTATCCATTTTTCTCACAATCTCAAACATTCCTTTGATCATTTTAAGAAGCACTTAGAGGAAGAATTCTAATAATGGGCAAACTCAGATATTCAAGATGAATAGGTTTTTTAAGTGCCCCACAGACTGGGTTCTTTTCTTAGCCATTCTTTGCAGTGCAAGCCCAAGTCCTGACTCCCCTCGATGGATCAGCTGTCAATCACATATCCAACCCTCCATTTCTAGCCCTTTCCTTCTAATCCTAGTGTCCACCATTCAAAGCCACGGGAAGCATTTTGATCAAACTCAGATTAGAATCCAACACAGAGATAAGGGTAGGAGAATGACTCAGAAAAGCTATGAGATGACTTCCCAGGTAAGGAAGAACACACAAGCAAAGACACACAGGAAGAAGCCACATGAGAAAACCATGAGCACACCAACCAGAGCAGAGGAATCAGAGAGAGAGTGAGAGACCAGGACAGGGGCTGAGTGTGCTGGATCATGGAGGAGCCTGAGTGCCGATGGAACATTAGAGTGGAGTTCAAAGGTGAAAGGCTCCCTAAGAAGAGACTGTGTGGCACATGGTCTATTTCCACAGGGTAGAGTGGACCATGTCCTCATTGATGGAAATGAGCTGGATCCCAACACTCCTTGCCCATGTAGCTAAGATTAAAAATTTTGTTTGATGGAAAACACTGAAATTAGCCTCCTATTCCAACGTTGGACTGAATTTTTGTGATGAATGTTCACCCAGTTAGTAAAAAGAATAAACTGGGAAATAGTATATCAATAAGAATCATAATACAATTTTGCCTTGAAAATGTATGACACTATCTAAATTCTTATATAAAATGTTATTTCATTATGATTAATGACCACATTATATCTACCCTCCCCACTTGCATGACAGAAAAAAGGGTGTTATCTTACTTATATATTAAACACAGGATACTCATTTGCATTCATTGATTTTAGCCGATCAATCTTTCCATAAGTGTATTTTCTTTGGGTATTTGATATTACATATCGAAAATTTCTTCAAGGAAATATCCAGACTAAAAAAGAAAATGAAGAGAGTAACAAATGAGGATGAGAGCCAAGGAAAAGTAATGAATTTGTACCAAGAGAAAAATGAACTTCATTTAGAAGGTAAAATAAGACAGGCATTTTAAGGAATACAAAACTAATGAAAGACATTATGAAATGAAATTTTAATAACATTTCACTTTTTAAAAGGTAGATTAGTGTCATGTGTTTGCAAGCTTAGCTTCTGCTGTGACTGACTGAAGAAAGAAGCGCAGTAACAGACACTGGTTCTCAGATGTACTCAGATGGCGCCCGCGGAAGCCACACATACTCGCGCTGGGTCTTCAGAAAATACTCACTGTATGCCAGGCACTTCTGCAGAAATCACTTTACTTTTCTTTAATCATCACAATAACCCCCCAAAATAAATACTATTATTATCCATATTTTACAACTGGGGAGAGTTAATTACAAAGATGTTAGACAATTTGCCCACTTCAGGAGCTGGGACAGTTTTTCTCAAGCTTCAGACCACATCAGACTCACCTGGAGGGCGCACTAAAACAGATTTGGGGTCCCACTCCCAGAGTATCTGATTTAGTAGGTCTGGAGCAGAGCCTGAGGATTTACATTTCTGTTAAGTTCCAAGGTGGTCCTGATGGCTTGCTAGTCCAGAAATGACTCTTCAGAACATATGAGCTAGGATGTGGTTATTGATGGAGCACAAGGGCCCAAGGGTGGCGCAGGTGGTTAAGCGTCCAACTCTTGGTTTCAGTTCAGACTGTGATCTCAGGGTTGTGAGATCGAGCCCCGCATTGGGCTCCATGCTCAGTGCGGAATCTGCTTGAGACTCTCTCTCCCTCCGCCCCTATCCCACCCTTCTCTAAAATAAAATAAATAAATGTAAAAAAAAAAAAAAAAGTGATGGAGCCCAGGCAGTCAGGATACAGAGGCCATGGTCTTAACTGCCATGTTAGGGGCTACTGGAAATGTGCCACATTACACATATGATAAAGGTCACCACCCCTACAGACACCTGCACCCAAACCCTCTCACATGGAGTGAAACCTGCTATTTCCAAGTTTTATTTTGTCACATCCTAGTCTTTCCTGTCAGGTGGATAATTTCAGGACAGAAACTTAATGAAGAATAACTTTAAATGAAAAACTCATGTCTTTAAATTTCTTTCCTTGTGAAAAGATTATCTTAATTCAAGATCAGCATCAGAACTGCTTCTAGATTTACTCAGTATGAGTGATCTGCAGAGACACAAAATGAGAATCCTTTTCACACCACGCAGTACAGTAGACAGGTTGGGAAATCCAACTTCTGAGGCCTAGTTTTTTACATGAATTTCCTAGTGAAATAAAAGTCCCTCTCTATACCTGTAATCATTAAATTGAAATACGATTTGTGATTCAAAAAAAAACACAATAATCCTGATTAAAATATTTAGAAATATACAGTGTTAAAAACATACCAAAGATGCTATGTACATAGATACTATATATTATTTGCTAATTTCTACTGTTTTATTCATAAACCACCACTGGTATCTCAGAGCATGCTGCAGAGTAGACATCAAATTACAAGATAATTCATTTAACACTTTTTAAGTGATCCTTTTCCTTGGATTTAAGTAAATCATCTGGTGTTATGTAAGAAACATAAAATATACAAAAATACCCACGGATTTTATTTATTAATCATACACAAAGTCAGACAGTTTGCAGTAAGGAATTGGTATACTTTCTATGCATAAGTGATTAAACATTATTTTAATTGCTTATAAAGCACTGAATACAAATAATTATCATACTTCTTAAAACTACAAAGACACATTGCTTAAAAAATCAGGTCTACAAAATTTTAGAAACATCACACTTTTTAAAATGTAAAACAGAGTTTCAAAGTCCCATATATATAAGTCAGATGGTGTTGTCACTACCAGTCTGTCTGTCTGGCATAAATTGAGGAATATAAGGTTGAAAAGCAAACCCTTCCTTCAGCCATGAATGACATAATTCATTCAGAACACTTGGCTTGTCATGGTAATGGCTTGAAAAATAGTAACAGAAGATGATTTTGCAGAAAATTGTCTTAAAATTCAAGTGCATACACACGCATCACCACATAAATACATATATACTCATATTAATCAGAGTAGTAGCACTGATCATTACTGATGACCTATAAATAGATTTTGAACCAGAGATGAATAAGGAGTAGCTAGAAGAGAGACCTCTAACATATGAAGTTTAAGAGGATACTGAAAAAACAAGAAGTGAAATAAAACTAAAAGAATTAATCCCGAATATTTTATATGATGTGAAGTCAAAATATTACCAATAAGCCATACTGTCCCACTTGCTATGACCTGAGGAATCTTGTATTCAAATTCGATTTATGGCCATTTTTGCACATCTGACCTATTACTAAATGCATCTGTTCCAGAAATACAGCAAATTATTTCTCATAATTCTTCACATGTCTTATTATAAGAGGTAAAAGCTTTTTGCTTAATGAAATTTTCATTGGACTTGAAAAAAATTAATTTCTACTCACTGTAATGATAAGTGTCAGAGACGCACATGTTCTTAATTAACTTCACATTAATAAAGGAGGACTTCCCTCGATATAAGTGCTTAACTGATATTTGCCATGGGGCGGAGGGGGTGGGTTGCCATGAGCAAGAATCCACAAATGTGAGCAAGATAAATGAGAAGATACAGTGATGCCCTTGCTGGAGCAAACAGAAAGTATGCATTTGTACTTCCCTACTCCTATTTTTTGGAAGAGTATCTGTACAAACTTGTGAAGAAGTCATTGTGACTTTTGATAAAGGTCTTTGTCAAAAATGAAAATAAAACAAAAACAAACATCCGAAAAACCTAATGGAACAGGATCAAATGTCGGCCTGCCTCACCATCAAGTGGTCCCACATTGCAGAAGCGACGGAACACTGCCTTCACAGACGATCAGACCAAGGACCAGCCAGGGAGGCAAAGCTACTGGCTGACTGACCTGAAGGCCATGGCCACTCCTCATTCTTCGTTTAAGGGAGACTCAGCCCATTCTCCAATCCCAAGGTAGAACCACTATTAAGCTAAAGAAATCCCATCGGTGTCATTGTTCTTTTCCTAGGCTGGTGAAAGAATGGGTCTATGGCATAATAGCAGCCCCTGAGCCTAAGAAGGATTTAGGTGAGTACTTTTCCTTTCATTTATTTTATTTTTTTTTTATTTATTTATTCATGAGAGTCAGAGAGAGAGAGAGAGAGAGAGAGAGGCAGTGGCAGAGGGAGAAGCAGGCTCCCCGCCTAGCAGGGAGCCCGATGCGGGACTCGATCCCAGGACCCTGGGATCGTGACCTGAGCCGAAGGCAGATGCTTAACCATCTGAGCCACCCAGGCGTCCCTATTTTATTTTTTTTTAAAAGAGTTTGTAAGAACAGAACTTCTCCTTGTGTTATC
The DNA here is from genome assembly GCF_011800145.1 of Mirounga leonina. Taxonomy (NCBI): domain Eukaryota; kingdom Metazoa; phylum Chordata; class Mammalia; order Carnivora; family Phocidae; genus Mirounga; species Mirounga leonina. The sequence goes on along the minus strand of NW_023270265.1, from coordinate 8,840,015 downwards.
CCTCTGGATGTTGCCATCTTCATAGCTGCTTAGAACTGGGGCAGCATCTTAGAATTTGAGTAGATCCAGCCCCAGAGAGTCAACTGGTTTAAAAAAGCTCAGTGACAGGGCACCTGGGTGGCTCAATCGGTTAAGCATCCAACTCTTGATTTCAGCTGAGGTCATAATCTAAGGGTCTTGAGATGGAGCCCCATGTCAGGCTCCATGGGTGTGGAGCCCACTTAAGAGTCTCTCTCTCCCTCTCCCTCTGCCTCTCTCTCTCTCTCTTTCCCTCTCAAAAAATAAAAAATAAATAAAAAAGCTCAGTGATAACATGGAAAGAACTTAGCTCCTTACCACTGTCTTTGAGCTGTTGAACTAATGAAGTCTGGAACTACTTATCTCTGGATTCTCCTTATTGAAAATGAAAAAAAGAAAACAAACAAACAAACAACAAAAACCTTGCTCTGAAAACATATTTTTGTCCTGTTTTTTGATTCTGCAAACATCCTAAGTGACATAACAAGATACTGTATTCTTTCATTAGTTAATTTAGTTTTTCATTCATTCATTCAACAAATCTATACTGTGTACCTAGGTTGCCCAAGATGCCCAGATAGACAACAAAGATAAAGTCATTGATAATACCTTTTATTTTATAATATATTACAGATTCAAAGTACTTTCCATATAATATTTCATTATTTTCTTATCCCAGAATAAACCCATGTTTAGGAAATCGAGGCTGAGAAAGGTGGCACCTTGCACAAAGTCATACTGTTGGGTGATAAGACCTTTGACTCCAAATAATGCTTTCCACATCACCCTCCCTGTGTCCTAATGAGCTGCATGTTCAGGTTCTGGCTTCACTATGTTCAGAAGCCATTCTGACCTGATTATGAATCCCAAATCTTTCTCTGCCTTGGGGGCTGATAGCAGGGCCTGGGAGGCACAGAACCTACAGAAACCCACCAGCCTGTGTTAATGGCATCTCCTTTTATGCAGCCCTAACTGCATAATCCTTTGGGATACAGAGAGAAAATATTAGAACTTATATCTATTTTTAAATCTTTTTAAAAATCCAATGTTTATATATGTCTTATAATGTAGACAAGATGTTACCTCCATCATGCATAAACAATTCACAGATAATCACACATGCACTGAGGTTTCATGCTCATCACATTCTTACCTATAGGGTTGTGGATTCAAAATATTTGAAGATCACTGATTTAATTGTTTCTCACTGGCAGACTGGAAAGTGATATGTCTCCATGCCTGCTTAGTTTCCCTGGCTGAATGTTTTATTAATTCTGAGACAGTATTGGGCAATGACCATATACTATACTCAGCAATGTGCAAGATACTACTATCTATATGGATAACCCAACTCAAGTCACAACTTCCTTGGAATATTTTTTTCCTTTTCATTGAGTTGTTATAAAACACAAATAAGCTAATTTATAGGAAAGCACTTTCAAGGTCATAAAACCTATAAAAGTGTTAAGTTCAAAACAGTGGCTGAAATTAAAGTGTTTATTATAACGGAGGGAAGAGATGCTTACTGAGTGCTACCGTTTACATTTTAGATACTATTTCCTTGAGTCTCCACACTGTGATGGGTAGATGATAGAACTATAACAGGACAAGTATGCCATTGACATTTGTTTGTTTATGCACAGGGAGTTTTTCATTTGACCCTCTGAACAAGTCTCAAGAATATTTATTAGTTTGAACAATAAGAAATTGCTATTTTCATAGATCAGTCAAATATCAGCAATTTCCTATGGTTCCAACTAATAGAAAAATGATCATTTTATATAGGAGAGAATGGAGGCCAAGTAAATTGAAGTGACTTACCCAAGGTTGAAGACCTAGTAAGTAAAGAGGACCTAGATTCTACCTGTCTCCACAGCCCCTCCTGCATACTGACCCACAGAGTGATCACGCAAGACAAGATCGACCTGAAGAGTAGACAGCAACCACCTTGACTAAGACAACATGCTTTGTCGCCCACACGACAGAGCCCTTCAGAAGGTGTGTTCGGGTCCTTGGTGAGCGGGCACCGTGCACTGCACTTCAAAGGAAGGGAAGCACCTCTAACATATGTTCCATGCAGCCAGGCTGCTGCCTGAGTCCACAATCTATATATTAAGTAAGACAAACTAAATACTGTGTCATTTTAGGCGTCCTAGCCATTGCAAAATGCATTTTAGAAGGCTATGTATACCCAGTTGAATTTTACATGGGCCTGCTAATGGCCCTTCAGATTTCACTAACTATTATTTCCAGCTAGTCCTGAAAAATGGTGCCCCGCCAACCGCACACAATAGTGCAAACCACCAAGGAAAAGCCCTCATCCTTTGGCAGAAAGTGATTTTTAGAAATCCTGCTCTGTCTCCGGAGACTCTCTTGGCTACCTGCAAGTGTGTGTCCTTCATGCTTACTCAACCACTCCTGGGATAGTATTTCTCTGCCAAGGACGCCTTACTACACCCTGGAGCTGAATCTGGCTTATTCTTAGAAAACAAAACGAGAGGAGGGTAGAAAGACATCACCTCAAACATGCTCATCATCTGAACATCCTGCATTTACCCGCTGAGAAGTTGTTTGAATTCTTTAAAGAACACTTTAAAGAAAAGATAGGACCCAAACTCTACATTTTGTTACATTTGAACAGAAATTCCCATAGTTTACAACTTAGTTAATGGCTTAAAAAATGAATCAGTGATTTGTCTTTAGAAATACTCATAATTCATTCTAATCATTAAAGGAAAGAATGAAATATACAGGTGACAGAATGCCTACGGTTGTACTTAGAACTCTTACTTTCATTCCATCTACTACAGGAAACTGGAAGACCATGAAGACCATCTGGATTTTAGGAATCCAATAAATATTAACATTTATCAAGTTCCATATTTATGGCAACTTTGTTAATTAGCTCAAAAGGTCATTTCTGGCACTCATATGATTCCGTAAGTATAAAATGATGATGGATCCGTTACACTAAACCAAGACATGCAGCTTGTTTTTACTAAGCATCAGTGAAAAGCACAAATGCTTATTTCCTCACTAGAAGTCTCTGCATTAATACCAAGGAGCTGTTTTTGAAGATAATTATATAATATTTACCTATTATTGCATACAAATCAGCACATGCACAAATAGGAATGCTCAATTTGGGGTAAGGTTTAAAATGTGTATTCATGTGTTTTGACAATACTTGCAACCTTAAACAGGCTGTCAATTTGATACTGTGTTAATTTGGGATGTTTTTTCCCCTTCCTTTTAGCTTCCCTCTTTGATTTTTGGCCTCATTGCCTAGCTTTTGGCACAGTGAGAAAGCAATTTTCTCTAGAGTCAAAATTAGTACTGCATCATGAATTATTCAGCTCGACCCACTGCTTCTTGCAGCGCCCTGTGCTCTTCCAGCCTCAAAGTCTGAAGTCTTCCCTTTCACACATTCCCATCACCATTCATCCCTCTGCCCTTCACTTCTCCCTCCTCCCAATATGGCGGTCCGGCAGGCTGGCGCCCTGGCACCTGACTGAATTTGTTTTATATTTAAATTTCAAGTCACATAGCCGCCTCTAGCTGGAGTGCTTCAGAGTGCAATCACATGAGGCAGGCTGTTTCCACATAAAACAACTTCAAATAATTTCTGTGAGCCTTTAATAACTTTACCTTAAAATAGGCTCATTGAGAAGAGTCTGACCGAGCCTCAGATGCCTCAAAAAATGTAATATCAACTCTATCTTTAATATCTTTATAGTTGGCAATTTTAATGTCTTCTTATGAATTTCTCTATTTAACGCCTCTTGGCTGGACATGTGGTAGCCATATTCCACATTTCAGTTTTCTCCCTCTTCCTTCTCAGTTCATTTATTTTCTCAGGAAGAAATTCCTTACCCATATAATATAAAACATGTATCTGTGTCAATATAGGTATAAAAAATAGGGAGAGAGACATCAATATCAATATGGATATGTCCTATTCCTACTCTTGACTGAATACAAATTTTAAATGAAAGGATTACACACTTATTATAGGTGTCTATGTTAAGATATAATCTTGCTTTGTTTCATTAATTACATTACTTATGGTATTGTTATAAAGCCATAGTCTTCAAAAATCACCCAGGGCTGAATCTGCATGGGGGAGGGTGTGGAGTTGCACCTCCCCTAGACTTATGTTATAATGTGAAGCTGAAAGGATTTTAGAGAAAGTTAAAACAGAAGCACACACATGTCAAACTGACAAATTACTATCTCCTTGAAAAGTTTTCCAAATAAGCAAAAACAATGCACTCATAAGAGCTCTATTGAACTGCCTTAAAAATGCGCTCCTGGGATAATTTTTCCATGAAGAAGACTCTCCAGAATGCAAAGTACTTACCTATCATTTTATTTCTCCAACTAATAGCCAGGTCTTATCCTGTCCTATTACAGTTATTCAACATTTCGTGGTCATATCATGTGAAATAAAAGTTTCTGGTCACCCAATTCCAGGGAGCAGGGATGATTATTAAATAAAAATATTCCTTAAAGTATATAATTTCTACTTATATATAAGCGATCATTGACAGATGTTGTTAACTCTACAGTTTTCTATTCAAACAGATTTAATTAAGGCAAGATAGGATTTTTTAAATTGGGAAATATGTCATACTCCTTTTAGAGAGATGGTTTAATATGTATGTAAACTTCAGAATTTAAAACATTAAAAATATGCTCAAAGGAATCTTGATTTTGATAAATAGATGGCATTAGACTCATTTATGTTGGCTAGTAGCATGCTACATGCAGCATTTTATTGCTGCTGCTGAAATGATTAATTTTAACTGTGTGCCAAGATTCAGAATTTATATCCTGAAAATTTCCAGTGCTGCAATGTTCAACTTGTATTTTAACAGACTCCTCGAAGATGTTAACTTTGAGATTCTTGATTTATGCTTCCAAGTGCAATTTTACAGTCTGAGTAATCAATGTTTCTCTTCCTTCCTGTTCTTTTTTCCCCTATCTTCTCTCAATCTCTCCTCTCAATGCCATGTAGTTTAAGAAGAGAGATTCTGGTGCAATCCCCTGGGGTTAGCTGATGAGCATGGACCATATGTTCCAGACTTTCTTCAGAGATTACTGTGTGTTACATTGACAAACCAACTCCCCAAAACCATTCTGGATAACTTTATATTACACAAACAGCTTGCTAATGAGTCGTGGAGGCAGTTGCCATATTTTACTAATATTTATTAAATTGTTAGGAAGCATGAAACTATATTGCTTTATCTCTATGATGAATTAGTTAAAAGCTAGAAGGTTTTGTTTTTGAAAACAATCTTTCTTAATTAACTCTCCTATAGTTTTCTTTCCCCTTCTTATGTGTTTTAGATACATTTCCTCCTATTACTGATATTCATCCATGGAAGACTAAAGAACAAAGAGTTTCAATCGTATTTTTTTAATGCTCTTTTATCTAATTGACAAGATGAAGAGCAAGCTGGTAAAGAATTATGGTTAAGCGTGCGGCAGAGCCTCTGTGTATTCCAGCCTCTTCTTAGAGGTTCAAGGGAGAGAATGCAAGTAAAGTGCCTCACAGTGAACACTCAGTGCAAGGACCTACTTTCATTATTATAATTTTGCTGGTCGCTCCAGTGGCTTATCAAGATACAAAATTTAAAATGTTTGATTACAGTAGAAATGGAATACAGGTGTAATTCTGAGATATCATTCCCAATTGTATTTAAAAGGTCCAATTTTATTTAATCATTGTTTAATCTAAAATAGACCAGAAAGGCTTAGCATATTAGTTGGACATATTGCCTCTTTCCAGACAGACCTGTTTAAATTCTTCTTATATAATTTATGTCTATGAGACTTACATAAGTTAAATTAACTTCCTTATGCCTCAGTTTCCTAGTCCACTAAATGATAATAATAATTGTCACCACCTATTAATTTGACTTAAATAAGATAGTGCATATAACGTATTTTGTAAATAGTCAATGGTCAAATACTATAAACAGGTTCAAGCTATCAATCGACATTAACTATGGTTAAAAATGACAACTTCCTTACACAACTTTTTCTATTTTTACAACAAGTAAAAAGTCTAAGCACTTTACCTGTGCATACTCATTTAAACCTCACAAAAACTCTATGGATAGGTATGTTATTCATCCCATATCATGCACAAAGGGCTGAGGTGCAGAAAGGTGAAGGAATTAGCACAAGATCATTCATTAGTAAAGTGGCCCATGCTCTTTACTACTGAACTCTAAGTGCAAATAAATACGTGTTTTTCCTTAGAGGTCTTTGGATTTCTTTCTTAACCAATCAAAATAGAAGCTATTAAAAAATAATTGCTGAACATATAATTCACTCAGTCAGCTCTCTCTCATTAGGCTAGGACAACTACCTTGATTGTCTAATACTATCGCCCTATCACCAGAAGAGAACCAAACACATCCAGATTGAAACAAACTTTAAAGGCCATTTAGTCCAGCAACCCATCTGGAAAGCCTGTTGCTTCTCCAGCATTTTCTTTGTTTCCTTTTGTCAAGAGCAATTAGGACAGCAGAACTGCAGATAAGGGACTCAGTTCCAAGATGGGAACCACAAAGGACAAGAACCAACTAGTCAAGGGTCGGAGCCTCTCACAGCCTCAAATTCCTTATTTGTAACATGAAAGTAATAATACCAACCTCATAAATTTGGTGTGAGGCTCAAACTAGATGAAATATAGGAACATACTTTGCAGATGTGTCATGTGATCAATTTTCACAAGGCACTACTACTTTTATTTTGGTGATAAAGATGAGGATGAATTTACAGATGAAGAAGAAATGTAGAATACATATAAAAAAGACAAAAATATTTTAATATATACTTCAGTGTAAAGATCACTGAGATAGCTAAAAAATACAGTGCACATTCAAAGAGCCCTGACATTGGAAAGCAAGCAATTACTTCAGCCAACCCACAGGGAAAGCCAAATGGAAAGCAGTAAAGAGTCCTCAAGAGTGGTTCAGTCTTGGGCGCCTGGGTGGCTCAGTCGTTAAGCGTCTGCCTTCGGCTCAGGTCATGATCCCAGGGTCCTGGGATCGAGTCCCACATCGGGCTCCCTGCTCAGCGGGAAGCCTGCTTCTCCCTCTCCCACTCCCCCTGCTTGTGTTCCGTCTCTCGCTGTCTCTCTCTCTCTGTTGAAAAATAAATAAAAATCTTAAAAAAAAAAAAGAGTGGTTCAGTCTGTACATAAAAATAATCCCTATATTGGGGATATCAGAAGAGATAGGGGAAATCTACCTCAACAGAAAGGACTACTATTTCTGCAATATGCTCAGTTCTGGAAATATTGCATATGGATTAGCAAAGCCTCCTGCCCTAGCCATGTTTCCTAACTGCCACTGTCCAATTCTGCAGTTTATTAACAATTCCAGCAGAGGGTCAGCTGGGGAAAATGAAAAGAACTGGCTATTAAACCAAAGAGAAGGACCATTTGTTTAGCCAATTGTCAGGCTCTGGTGGGGAAGAGGCCAAATGTATTGTCTAAAGGATGTCATGAAGATTTCAAATATTTGTCCTAAACCTGTCCTTAATTCCTGAAAGAAAAGAGTGAACAATAATAGAGAGACCAAATATTTGAAGATGCAAATTAAACAGGAGAAATTAAGGGTTTTTTTAGAGGTGAGAAGAGCAAATAGCAACATATTCCTCAGCAGGGAAGGGCTCCACTTTCTTAGACATAAAAAGAAGTCCAAGAAGCAAAGAAGTCTTAGAAGGAAGAAAAGTATGGGGTCACTGAACTGTCATGTGTGATTAATAGAGGCTTCCCAACTTCGGAAAAGATCTGGAACAGAACATTTGCTACTGGACTAGAGAATCGGTAAGAAAGTATTATTGAGGAATGATTAGGACCCAGCTATGATTAAACAGGACAAATGAGGTATAATCCAAAGGAAGAAAAAGCAGAGAAAATAATTATTTCTGCAGTTGAAAAATTAGATGAGGTAGAAGGTAAAGACAGGAAGGTCTTTCAGGAAGGTAGCAGGCAAAGTGTTCAAGGTGCTTAGGTTGGAAAGGAAGAGAGCATGATAGTGATAGAAATGCATGCCCCTATTGCACTGAAACACCTTCCTCTTCCTAGTGGTTGTGCAGCCTTCAGTGATTCCTGGCCCCTCATTCCAATACTGGTGAAGACATGAGCATGGACATCCAAACTTCCTTTCTACATGGCCTCTCATTCCTTCCTGAATTTGTCACTTTTGACCGTGCCTCTCTTCTTGAACTTAATTACTGAAGTGGCTTTGATGATATGGTGCTCATTCTTATACCTCTTACTGAGAAGGGTCTACCTTTATAGCTTCTCTTCATGCTTCATATTTGTGGCCATACCTGAGAGTCTGTCTTTGTCTTTTCTCCAGAGAATACCTCTGCAACAGTTCACACTTAACTTACACAGCTCACCTAGCTCATCAAACCAGGTTGCTATGAGGTAAAATGAAAAGGAACAGGTAGGATACAGAAGAACAGGCCCTAATTAATACAGAAATAGAGGAAGAGAAGAAATCCAAGGTGACACTGAAGGTCAGAGCCTGAGCTGGAAAATGGAAATGTCAGCTGTTGCTGTAAGGAAATATGGTTGAGGTGAGGAAAAAGCATCAGAAGCTGTCATAGGGTTGAGTTTGGCATAATGTTTAAGTAACTTCCAAGCTTCTTATAAGTCTTTAATATCATCCTTCTGAGTTAATATCCACGTTTCTGTCTACTGCACATCTCCACTTGTGACACAGATAATAGTGTGTGGACCAAATCTCATTTGTCTCCTACCTTTTGGGTCCACAAGAAGACTCCAAATATATAAGGACCATGTAACTAGGTTCTGCTCAGTAAGATGTGGACAGTAATATGCACATGTACAGGACTGACCACAAAACCCTTTTCAAGTGTCTACTATCTTTACCTGAGCAGCAATCTCAGAGTTCATATATTTAAGATGGAAGCATCACAACACAGATGGAGCTTGAATTGCCACATGACTGCTTGGAGAATATATGTCAGAGTTCTAGTAGATAACACATGGCACACACAGATTGAGAAATTGAAAAGAGATGCAAAGGGACAAAGTATATAGGTGAGGACAAGCTTTACAGTGAGCAATGAAGAATGATACAGTACCCCAGGGTTACCAACCATGGGGAGACATTTCCACTCCCGGCCTGAAGAAGCAAATGAAAAGTAGATTCCAGAATGCAGGGAGAGAGTTTTATGGAGAATTCCCCTTGAAAAGAAGGCAGATACTAACAGAGAAAGCACTGCAGAAATAAACAACCCAACCTAATCCCTCCTCCTACTCTTCAGTTATCTCATGTTGTTGTCCTCTATTGGCTAAACCCAATCAGCAAGTGACAGCAAAGGGCCCAACAATGGAGTCTAACTAGGATGATCTCCAAGACACATGCCAAGGCAGAGAATGTGAGAGAGTGAATAGAGTCTCAAAGAGAAGATATCTCTCCCAGAAAAGAGCCTCCAAAGAAAACTACCAGACCCTCATCAGGCTATAATATGAACAAGAAAACTTTCTTGTATTAAAGACACTGATATTTTAGGGCTGCTTACTACAAATTATTAATAGTTGCCTTGACTAATATATGGCTTGTATATCCTATCAGTGCCTCAGATTCTATAAGGTTCCTGTTAATACATGGGTTATACAGTGAGGTGAATTCCAAAATATAAGACCATTGTCTTAGAAATGAGCCATACAGCCAACTCTAATGAATCAAAGCAGAGATATACAATGCTATCTTAAAAAGTTTGAAAATTTCTCACTCCAAAAAGAATTTAATGTTGCTTGATTGATGCATTTGTATTTACATGTATTAAAATATTTGATCAACGGGTTAGTCAAATAAGGAAGAAAAAAATAAGAGATGTAAGTCAGGTTGTCATCCAAATCTGACTTAGTGCAACTGACTGCATTATGGAATGCTAGATATTCTAGTACCTGGTGAAGGGATCATTCTCATGCATTCTTGCCTGCCTGAACTCAGGAGAAGACATAATACTTACTCATAATGCAGTATGGACTAAAGTGACGTGCCATTTGCAATAACTTAAAGGGTTGGTATGTAGTTCAATGTGTCTCTTCTCTGCCACTGTGAACCAGCAGTGATCTAGACAGAGGCTTTCCATCACAATAATCATGGAGTAAATATAACAGGGACCAGACAGAGAGCCAATGTGCAATCGACATGTAGCTTTGGCAACAAGGAACCCTTCTAGTTTTAAACCATTATTGCTTATTACCATAGCATAACCCAGCCAATCTTGACCAATGCAGGACAATGGAGACTTAAGAGAGAGACTTCAATTGTTTGCCATCCTGGCAAGGCCATTTCTGTGGGCAGATGAATGTGCCCAGCTATTGTTAAATATGTGGCCCATTCAACTTTTTGTTCTGATTCCTTGTTCACCAAGGAATATTCTGCTTTTGATTCTTATGATTTGATTTCCTATGGACAGATAACGTAAAAGGAAATAGTGGTTAAACATATGCACATTCATTATTTTATGTGTATTATAATTTATAAATTTTACCCATGGATTGCATGTATCTCTTATGATCTTTATTCACGATGGTCACCCATGAAAAATGGTTATGGTCTTAATTTATAGACAAAGTCATATTTCTAAGCAATGCTACCATGTAAAAAGTCTCCAGAAACGGTGAACAGACCTACCACAGTAACTGTATCTTGCCATCACTATGTGGAAGAGAGTAAGCTACTTCCATTTTCAAATATCAATTATACCCAAACCCAAACCAAGCTGCATTTCTAAAGCTCAAATACTGAAAGGCATTTTTGAGGTTTCCTCCTGCTTACCTCTACTTCTACTCTGCTGCCCCCTTCTGTGGAAATGAAATCCTCATTAGAATCCAACTACCGCTCTCCTTTGCCATTACGACTGACTTAATCTGATGTTCTCCTAGCTTTGCTTGAACTTTTGCAACAGCTTCCTGGCTGGTGGCTCTGTCTTTACTCTCCTCTTTATAATCCATCCTACATATGACTCACTGATGGTCTTTCTAAAACACAGCTGCTATTATTATTTTTTCTGTTCAAAATAATCAAATTATTCCATGTTAATCCAACATCTTCATCCTGACCTTCATGTCCACCCCAATGTGCCTCCATCTAATCTAATGCATCATCTTCTGTGTATATCACATATCAATCAAATGAACAGCTTGTTGTCCACAAGTGTGCTTTGGGCTAGGGACTTTTAGGAGTGAGTTTTTATATTGTCTAATAGCATTCAGTAATTTTTATGGCTTATGTTTTCCTGCTAGTCAGACCCATCCTGCCCATCCTTCTTATACTACTATGCCTTTTTCATCTACCAATGGGGGTTCAGTAAAAAACAGGAATCTATCATCCCCTTAGGTTGAGATCTTAACATTTAAACTATTGATTTTGATTCAAACAATGATACACATGGCTTCAATCAGGACATCCTGAAGAGAAGAAGCTTAGCTCTATCTAGACATATGTAGACAACATGGTTTCCAAGTAATGATGATGACTTGCACAATATAAAAGAATGTGAGTTCACTTAGTAGCAACTATTCATTGATTGAAGGAGATAAAGAGGTGTATGTGGAACTGTTCTCTCAAAAGTGGTCAATGAAGCTTAAGGTAACTTTGACATTTGTATTTGTTTTCCTTCTATTTCTCAAATGCTTGTCACTCAGGAAAAACTGATGAAGATCCACATACCCCTCTGTTTGCTCCTCAACCCAACAAGCTGCCACTCAGGAATGACCATACTCTAAAATTCCATTTGTCACAACTCTGTCTCCAACGTACATATCAAATGCTACCTGACTTTGAAATGAGAATAAATCAAATCTGAGTCGTATACCTGTGTGAACTTGGGCAAACTGCACCACCCATCTAAACCTGTTTCTTCCTTTTTAAAATGAAAACAACTATACATACCTGTTAGGTAGCACAGAAGGTCTTCAGAAATATTTATTCCCCTTTTTATTTCCCTTTCTTTACTGCTATGTTGATAAGTATATGTTAATCATCTTGGTCTATAAGCTCTATGTTCCTATGGAACATGACTCATATCTCACTATTCTCTAAATTCTTAGCAAATCTGAATATGAATGAATAAATGAACTAATGTTGAATTTATTTTAAGTGAAATACACTTTGGATCTCCTTAACAAAAGACACTTAATACATATCACAGAGAAATCTACTGTAAGTGGTCCTATAGTTTCCCTCTTATAATAGTTACCTTTCAAAAGTATCTTGGTTAATTATGTTTATGTTTCCTTCTTACATTGCTTTTCTAAGAACATTTTTATCAGTTCCCTGCTGAAAAAAAACAGCTTTATCAGTCCTATTTGGAGGTTTTCCTCTCAATAATCATACTTAAAGGCCTCCCATCAAAATGGTCACTATTCTTTAAGAAGTTAATTGGTCTCCTTCAGTAGATTTCATTAAGATTTTTCTTTTAAACCTCAAGTATACACCTGGAAATCCTGGAGAGTGGATTCAAATGCCACAAGTAAGAATGGACAATTCATGATAGAATGATTTCAGATCACTCAGATTTTACTCCTATGAGAAATCAAAACCATCCTAAACAATATTAAAACACCAATAACTTTTGGCTAAAGTACTATCAAAATCCTATCTGTTAAACTACTTCCCTCCAGGAAAGTAGGCTAGGTCTTCCGATCATGGAGTGTAGGTCTTTCTGCAAGCTGCTCTGGCTCCAGTGTTTGTAACTGCAACTGTATCTTGCCAAGCTCGAGCTGTCCACCCTGGACCTCAGCCCTGTAGTTCAGACTGTTTAATTGAAATTGAACTTGGCTCAGTTGAATATGAAATTGATATCCTTTTTTTTTTTTTTTTTTTCCCCTTCAGTGGCAACCGGACATGGATATCACAAGGCCTTTCATTGATGCTCTGAACTGGGAGTGTTAGTTTACTTCAAAAGAAGTTATCAGTTTTACCTCAGGGGATAAGGACAGAGAAAGGGCTTTGGGACCAACAGGCCCAATTCCTTTCCTAACGCCATCACTGCACTAGCTGTGTGATCCTGGGAAAGTCATCTTGCCTCTCTATTCCCATTTCTTCAAGGACGGCTGTAAAGATAGAATTAGATCGCACAGTTGATACACAGTATTTGACAGCTAAGGTAAAAAATCCACCCCACTCCTCTCCTACTTCCCTAATCTTTCATTCTTTCTGAGAAATAAGCAGCAGGCTGAGTAATCTCATCACATGGTCCTCAGCCTAGCCTTCTTTCTGACCTTCTTCCATCTGTTAATTACAACATTATCTATAAAACAAATATAATCAATGGTTCCCTCTAACAAGGATGCGAATATCCGAATATCCTCTCAGTGTTAGGTACTGGGTGGGCATGAGTAATGAGAAGTGGATATCAGTGTGTCAGGAAAGACCCGGCCAGGGGACAAGGGTCAGTATTCCTGAACCACTGCTATAAATGCTGTGCCCTCAGCACCACCAGCCAAATCAATGTTGGCGGTATTATTAACAGAAGGTGAGTTGTATAAGCAGAGAGCCATGAATGCACACTGTCACCACTTCTGCAACCTTCTGTTTTGTTCACCATGAAGTTCCTGCACCTACATGAGTTCCTGACATTTTTGTAGAGAAGGAAAGCAAGGTGTTGGCAGAACTGTGTGTCTGCCAGTATTCTAGGGACATATCCATGCTCTCGCCTTTTCTGCTTTCTAGCCCCATTTTGCAGATAAGGAACTAAAGCTTGGGGACTAAAACCAACCATCACAATAATTTCCTAAGTGCTAAGACAGAAGTGCGCTCCTTCCTCTATTCCACCTCCACATAGAGCTGCACACATACATATTCAATAACTAGGATTCTGGGTGCTGGTCTGGAAAGGAAAAGGAAAAGAAAAAGGAAAAGGAAAAGGAAAGGAAAGGAAAGGAAAAGAGAAAGGAAAGGAAAAGAAAGGCAAAAGGAAAGGAGAAAGGAAAGAAAGGAAAGGAAAAGGAAAGGAAAGGAAAGGAAAGAAAAAAGGAAAGGAAAGGAAAGGAAAGGAAAGGAAAGGAGGGAGGGAGGAAGGAAGGAAGGAAGGAAAGTATGCTTTGGAAACTAGATTAATACAGCAAAACTTGTAATGTTGTGGGCAGCAGGCATAGACTGCTTCCTTGACCCCCATCTAAATCCTGGTTTTATATGCAGTGATCCTAATATGACATGACAGACATCACCCTGCCAGGTAAGAAATCACTGTCTTTGTGGTATGGCCATATATACATTAACACAAGTACAAATAGATGAGAAAATCAAGGTCTTATATAAAATGCCTAAAAATACTTCTATGTAAGAAGGAGTGATTTTAAGGGTCTCAAGTATACATTTGCATAAAAAAAATTGGTGCATTAAAAGATAGACCAGTTTATCTGTTCATTTAAATGTCATAAGAAAGCGTTTCCCAACCTACACGCTTAGACTATCAACTATATCAGTGAATTGGGTCCTGAAACATGTCTGAACATGGAGAACTAAGCACAGCTGCAACCAACATCCCAGAATTAGAGAGAAGATTCCAGAAAGTCCTACAAATTTGTTCCATATTTTTGGTTTAGGTTTGAGAAGCTTGGCATTATACACTATAATAGGCTTTAAAGAATAAATGAATAAATTAATAGATTAGTTATATAATTAATATATACCCTTATTTATCCTTTCTTAAGTTGTCTGAAATATTACAGTGAGAAAAAGGCCCTCACACCTAACTAATATTCTATAAATTCAAACTAGAAGAAAGAGTAAATGATTGAGCAAATGAATGAATGAATAAACCAACTTTTTTTTTTTGACCTCAGAAATACAGACTTTCTCCAAGTTAATGTAGGTTGATAAGGACTGATGGTGTAAGAAATTTGGGGTTTTTAAATCTCCTCTATTTGCACTGCATACTGGAAATACATCCCACTCAAATAGCACATGTGGTAATGTTACCTCTCTGTCAAGATTTTCTCTACTTTCTTACTAATAAGACAACCAAGAATTACAAATGTTATTCTCTCTTTCTAAACCATCTTTTATTTTGTTTTTCGCCCTAGGAACCATTGCAAAGATAAAAATCTGCCCTTTGTTTGATCTGCAACCCAGGGAAATAGTGTTTATATATCTTTTTCTCCCATATTGCATCTGAAATGTCATGAAAGTAGTCAGATAAGCTGTGTGTTTCTTCAACTAATGTTTTCAGGGATTCCTTCCCCATATTTTCAATGACTATAAAGTGATAGCAAAGTGATAGCCTCATGATAGCTAAGTGATTAGAAGCAGAGGCTTTTTTTTTTTTTAAAGATTTTATTTATTTATTTGACAGAGAGAGAGACAGCGAGAGAGGGGACACAAGCAGGGGGAGTGGGAGAGGGAGAAGCAGGCTTCCCGCAGAGCAGGGAGCCCGATGTGGGGCTCGATCCCAGGATCCTGGGATCAAGACCTGAGCCGAAGGCAGACGCTTAACCAACTGAGCCACCCAGGTGCCCCGAAGCAGAGGCTTTTAATGGACCAAGTATGTAAGATTTTATTTTCATAAGGTAACATCAGTTACTGTGTACAAAATATTCACTGATTTTCAACTCAAGATGTTTTACACATTTTTTATTAAATGTCCGCTCTTTTGATCAGACTACATCAATTTCATATTATGGATAATATTTTAAGATTTCAAGAGCAATTTAAACAAAGCAATTATATCAAGGAACAGTTTAGTTACTGCTTCTGTTTTGTTTATAATAATTGCATATTTGGAGACTAAAGAATTAGAGACAATTTTTTTCTAAAAAGGAAAATACTAAAACCCTAAAGATCTCAAGAGCATTTTTTTGCTTCTCAAGTTTATCAGGAATTGCGTAAGCTCTAGAACAGCCTTTCTTTTTCTAGTATTATCTTAGATGAATATTACATGGTTCTTCATGCACCCTTTTGGAATCCAGTGTTGTTTATCTAGAATAACATACTTTCCTTCTGATTATAAGCACAGCATTCCCGTTTGGCGGGGGGGTGGGGGGGGAGGGGGGGAGATGGGACAATATTCAAAACATGGATTGAGAGTAAAATTATCAATCAGAATACAAAGAAGCCCACACCAGATCACCGAGAATAATAAAAACAGCAACTACATGGGACTATGTTCTGTGCACTATTCTAAGCACTTTATATATATAACCAAATTTTACATACTTTCCTTCTTTGCAGAACAATTTTGGGTCTTGTGTAGGAGGGTTGTGTGCCTGGCACATGGTTCCACACAGAAAGCACTCTGGAGCCTTCATATCACAGAAATGAAAACTCAGAGAACCAAGGTGACCCACTGAACTCACCAAGTTCCTTGAAAAGAAGATCCACATTTTTTTTTTAAAAAAAGGGCAGATTTCCTTTATATAATAGAAAAAATGCATTCATTCCTTCACTGAGCATTTGCTATGTGACTCCTGCTGTGCGGTATGCTGAAGGCAAAACAGTCAGAAGAGTCAGTGCGGTTTCTGCTTCCCTGAAGCTGCGCTGAATGTGGTTGGCCACTCTCATCCTGACTCCTAGACTCACAGCCTCCTTTCAAGACATACGGCATTTTCTTAAATCCTTAAGATGCATTCTCTGACATCCAAGAACCTTTGAATTCTATTTCTATTCACTGGACAGCTCAGGGAATTGGGTTTGGAACCTTGAACCACAGAACTGAATCTGGGGTAGCTACAACTTTTCCAAAAATCAACTAAAGTATGGAAGAATGATTCCCAAGAGACTTTCTACTCAAGACTACTGGGGTTGTCTTAAAACCTGAGCAACTCAGTCTGGAGAGGGACTGACTTCTGGACACAGTGGCTGGAGAAAGGGCCTGCTGATTATATGGACAAACCCACATCTGCCTTCCACCATCCTCCTCATCACTCACTCACTGTAGCTCATTTAGGAGAGAATGATATTTGACCTTCTATATGGTCGGAAAGAGTTTGACCATCTCAAAATGATAATTCTTTGCATGTGCAATGCCTTCATGATGTATAAAGTACATTTGCTTTTATCATGATCTTTCAGCATAGATGAATATATCTATATCCATTATATCCATATTTTACCAATGAGATAAAGAAGCCTCCACAAAGGCATTTTAAATGGGTTGTGTAAGAAGGTCACAGAGGGCGGACCTGAGGCATGAACCCAGTTTTTCTGTCTCTTAGGCCAGTACACTTTCTAATGCTCCATAAGTTTGTTAAAATTACCCCAGAGATTTGAGAGGAAAATGTAGAGTTTACCAAGTCATTCTGAGTACATCATCTTATTCACAACTCTTCCATAACATATGAATTTGTTACTACCCCCACTGTCAAGCTGAGGAAACAGTCTCTGGGGCCTTATGTCTGAAAACTGCTATGTAGTCAGTACTGGCTTCCTTGGAAGAGTGCTGATATAATAATGCAAAACATTTGGTATATGACTCCTGGGTTTTCAACTTGTCACCTATTTACACTTTGTTACTATATGTGGGTTTTCCATGCATTTTCAGATTCAGGCATAGAGGCTCATCACAGGGTGCATCACTTTTCTATTGCTGCTGTAACAAGTCACCATAAATCTGGTGGTATGAAACACACAAATTTATTATCTTAACAATCCTGCAAGTCATAAATCCAAAACAGGTTCTCACTGAGCTAAAATCAAGGTGTTGGCAGAACTGTGTTCCTCCTGGAGGCTCTAGGGACATACCCATTTTCTTGCCTTTCGAGTTTCTAGAGGCTGCCCACATTCCTTGACTTGTGGCTGTGTTCCATCTTCAAAGTCAACAATAGCTGGTCAAGTCCTTTTCATGCTACATCCCTCTGACACAGACATTCTTGCTTCCCTCTTTACTTTTAAGGACCTTTGTGATTGCATTGGTCCCATACAAGATCCAGGAACATTTCTCCATTCAGTATCAGGGGATGAGCAAGCAACCTTAATTATCTCACCTCTTGCTATGCAACATGACATATTCGCAGGTTCTGGGGATTAGGACGTGGCCATCCATCTTCACATTAAGAGCTGTAGCCTTTCTTAGTGGTTTGAGACTGTTTTCAAGACAAAGTTTCTGCCCTGTACATTCCGATCAGAGGCCACGCTCATAACAAAGCTCCATCCCTGGGCTGTGGAGAGGGTGCTGATAGTACTTGAGTCCCACCCAAAATGACCTATACTTGGCAATCAAGTGGGATTTTTGACCTCTAAACTGAGGGTTTTCCTTGTGATTCTTAACTGCTTGTTTGTTCATCATAAGCAGAAATATGATCTTTGACCAAAGTCATGTACAAGGCTAGAGTCTACTACACATACAGAGACACAAAAAAGCACTTTTTTCCAGGACCGCAAATACAGTCCTGTTCTAGCAAACTTCAACTGAGCCCTCTGGAACTCTGAGCTCTCTCTCACCTGAGCTCTGAAGTGGCTCCCACCATGGGCACCTCTCTTTCAACCATGTGGATCATGCCCATCCTAACACATCGAAGAGATAGGAATGCCCTTCCCTGCTCCACCTACACACAGGAAGAAAGCTAACTCAAATTGGTAAGGGAGCTGGCGATGGATTGGGAAGGCTTTCTAGAAGAGGTGACACTTCCACTTAGCCTTGAAAGATAATTAAAATTTAGCCAAAGACTGAGGAGAGAGGGAGTTTTCAGGGGCATTTGAGAAGGTAGTGATGCCTGAGACAGTCTGCAGTGTTTGGGGGAAGGATAGGATCCCCAAGAATAAAAGATCAACCTGGGTCTTCCTTGATAAAAGAATTTTACCAGGCAGTCTTCTAGAGAAAGTGCCCTAAAATTTGTTGGTGTCAAAGTCAAATAACAGTATAATTACATGTATTATTAAAAACCCAAGTCAGGGCGCCTGGGTGGCTCATTCGGTTAAGCGTCTGCCTTCAGCTCAGGTCATGATCCCAGGGTCCTGGGATCGAGTCCCGCGTCGGGCTCCCTGCTCCGTGGAAAGCCTGCTTCTCCCTCTCCCACTCCCCCTGCTTGTGTTCCCTCTCTCGCTGTGTCTCTCTCTGTCAAATAAATAAATCTTTAAAAAAAAAAAAAAAACCCAAGTCAAACACTACCTCTTCTGTCAAACTTTGGAGGATAAGTCTTCCCACCCCTGCCCTCCTACGGCACTTGCTTCTCTGCTCAGACCGCTGTCTGACTCACGCAGGGAGATGTGCACGACGTGTCTCTCTCCTTCAGATCACGAACTCCTGGGAGGCAGCAACAGTCCTCCCACTTCCACATGGACTGACCTTCCTGAATCTGTGCCCACACTCTCGCTTTCCCTCTTATTGCAAGGAACACAAGCCTCTGTTCCTGTCAGAGGCAGTCCCTTCACTTACACTCTGGATTTCATGTCTCATCTACTCAAGGACTTTGTTCCCATAGAAATTCACCTCCCACCTTGCAGCATCCATTTCTCATTCTGCATACTTTTCTGCATACAAAAATATCAAATATCCTTTCTTTGACCCTGGTACCCCTCCACCTACAGCTGGGTTTCTTGCTCTTTGTCATAGCAGTCCCCCAAAGTCATCTGTGAATGATGTCTGCATTTCCTCACCTCACATTTTATCTTCAATCCACATGTACACTTGCATCCCAGTCACTCCACTAAAATTGTTCTGACAAGGTCAATGGCAGCCTCCACACTGTCAAATCCAAAGACCACATCTTCTCTTTCATCTTAGCATGTCAGCGATATCTCACATAGTTAAAGCCCTCTATTTTTATCCTCTCTTGGATGGAGTAGCATCCAGAGTTTTCTAGTTTTCCTTCTACCTCACTAGAAGCTCTTTCTGAATTTTTTTTTTTTCTGACTCTTCCTCAGAACTTCTAAATGTTGCAACCACTCACAGTTCAACCCTGGGACCTCCTCTGTCTCTGCTATTTATCACACCCTGGTCCATGAGTAATTCCATCTCAGTATTGTTGAGTCTCATATTTATGTCTACAGTAATGATTGCTCCCTTCAGGGTATTTATTCAACTGGCTACCTGGATGTCTAATGGCATTTCCAATGGAACGAGTATGTTTTCCTACTCTTAAAACTGTTCCAGTTTGTTTTCCCCAGACATCCCCATCTCACTTAGTTCCAAGCCAAAGCCTAGGGCCATTAGGGATTTCAGTCTTTGTCTCATCATTCATACCAATTCCATTAGCAGATAATGGCCACTCTGCTCTCCAAATATATATATATATATATATATATATATATATATATATATATTTTTAACCACTACATTCTTTTTTTTTATTCTTATGTTAATTGCCATACATTACATCATTAGTTTTAGATGTAGTGTTCCATGATTCATTGTTTGTGCATAACACCCAGTGCTCCATGCAGAACGTGCCCTCCTCAATACCCATCACCAGGCTAACCCATCCTCCCACCCCCCTCCCCTCTAGAACCCTCAGTTTGTTTTTCAGAGTCCATCGTCTCTCATGTTAACCACTACATTCTATCTCCACTGGTACCATTCTAGGTTGAGCAACTGGCAACTCCTACCTGGAGTTTCTCCCATCCGGTCTCTTTCAATGCTTGCTCCACTACCATGTATTTTATTATATAGCAGGTAGAATGGTCCATGTAAATCAGTGTGTGCCACAACACTGTGCCAAACCCTCCACCAGATTCCCATTGCACTTAGAATACCACATCCCTGCTTATAACTTAAAAACCCTCTAAAATGTAATCCCCTTTCTATTGACTTCTTCCAGCACACCTTGCATTTTCTGTCTTTGCCTCTGTCTCTCTTTCTTTCTCTTTCCTCCTCACCCCCTGAATACTATCAGGTTGTTCCTAAGCCTCTTCCCCTTGAGAGTCTCTGCACTTGCCACAACCTCTGCCAGAATATCCTGCTTCATCATTAACATCTCAAGTCAAATGTCATATCTTGGAAAGGTTCCCTGACCACCTCATCAAAACACATTATTATGTATAGTAGTTTTTCTTCCTAGCATTTATCACCATAAATTTCTTATCTCTTGGTTTTGTTTTTTTCTGTGGTCCCTGCTTTTATCCACTAGATTGTAAGCTTTGTGCTTCTCTATTCCCTGAATATCCCCTGCACACAGAATAGTACCTGGCATGCAAATAGTGCTCAATAAATACTTATTAAATGAATGAATGAATACATTCATCTAGACGGACAAAGAATAGGTCCAACGGGGTGCTGGAAGTCAAGAGAGAGGGTTGGCAAAATAGTGTGTCTCAGGGACTGCAGAGCATCCTTGACCTGGATTTTACACTAAAAGCATCCACCGGTCATCTTGACTTTGGGCTGCTCTGTGGGCTGTGTGGTGTCCTCAGGCAATCCCAGCAGAGAATGAGTCATGCGGGGCCCCTCTCAATAGCCATGCCCTGTGCCCACTCCTGCCAATTACTCAGCTTCAGCTCTGAGCACAGTACTATAATTACACCTGTTACTAATTAAAGGACAAAATAAATGTGAAGTGCCAGTGAAATACTGCACAGGAGTAAAGCAGCAATTATATTTATTGTATAATTTCCATTTGGCAATTATATTGATTGTACAATTGAACATACTGCATAATGGTGATAATTACAATTGTTAACATTTTCTGCTGGGAAGAATCCAAGTGGGTAAACAGGTTGCTTTGAGTTACTGACAATCAGAGGGGGAGCTTGGAGTTTCTCTTTAATTCTTGTACATATTGATCAGAGATATTTCCTTAGGAAATACTGAAGTTTGAAAAACAGACCTTTCATGTTTCAAGAAGGAAAATCAATTTGAACCTTTCAGTATTTTGCATTGATGGAAGCAGATAAATGCAAAGGAAAATAAAACCTGAGAAAAAAGGGAAAGTGCTCTTGTGTTAGAACTGAATTGGCAATGAGCCTCAACCACAGGACAAGAGGCCCAAATCCTAGGGCATAAGAGAATGGGCACTGGCTGAGGCCTGAGGACAAATCAATCCTTCTTGGTGGATCACATTTGCATAAAAGATTTCACCCCAAAGTGGCCAGAACAAGGGGGTGAGAAGAGTGTTTGGTAAGAAAGCATGCATGTTAAACCACAGCCCTCTGAGTTCTCCTTATACATATTCAGAAAGAAGGAATACATGGTAGTTTTACAACATGAATAAACTTGCCTTTTGTTGAGTCCCTTCATAAAATGAATCTTGATAGTATACATACTTGATATTGTATTTTTTTCCCTACCTTATTAATGGCTCCCAGAAGACATAAAGAATTTAAAGAAGTAAGGGGATTAGAACATGTAGATGTCTCTTACCATCACATGGAGTTGGAATGTGATTATTGTGGACATCAGTGTAGTCAGCTATGTAAGAGCTCTGAACAGTGGAAAAACAGGTGAAGAAAAGCCTAGAGTTATACTTAAACATAACTGGCTAAAGCACATCAAGCTCATCCCAAAAGCATCGCTGTTCATTTCAGAGTTATGGGCCTGCTTACAAGTGGAAGTACTAACATTGTTTCATTTACTCTAAAAAAAAAAAAAAAATACTGTGACTTAGATAGAATTGGTATTTCCCCCCACTTTATGGGCTAAAGAAATTAAGGCTTTAGTAGATACTGTGTATTGTTACCTAAGTACGTTAAATCCTAAATAAAATTTTAGCCACATATCCGACCTTCGGGGAAGGGCCTACCATCTCCAGCTCAGGGGTAAATCCAGATTAGTCTAACCAATAGTGGATCTCACTCTGCTTTAGCCAATCAGAGCAATGGCACTAGTCTTGCCAGTCACTGGCTGGAGTGATAAGTGACCCAGTTATGACCCATGTCATGTCAAAAAAATCCTGGGGGTGAGGATTTGTGGGAAAGAGTTTCTCAGTCTTATGAAGGATATAATGGAAAAGACACATTCATTCTCTCTTCATGGGAGTTTGTGATACCTGTGTGTAATGCCTGGTCCTGTAGTGCCAACTTGAGTGCATGAGGGGGAAAAGATGAGAACCAAACTGAGACACTGAAGATGGCAGGACAGATGGTTGGGGAGAAAACCTAGATCTTAGATGCTGTTGGTGAGCCACTGAATAGAGCAACTCTGGACCTATTCTGCCTCTGATGTGCTATTGTTGAAGGGCATTTTCAGGAGCTTTTCATCTCCTTAGCAGATGAAAGCTCCCTCACTGGTCCAGAGGCAGAGAGAGGTAGGATGTGTTCAAGGTCAGAGAGTAAGCAGGAAAACTTGTCTGTGAACAATGAAACCAATGATGTCCAACTTTCCATTGCTTTAATTCCGGGACAAAATGATTAAGTGATATTGGAAGCATATAGAAGCAAGAATCATATCTTTTTATCTGTATTTCTATAGAAATTTGGCTACTTTAGATGATCCAAAAAGAAACTAGAACCATTACTAACTTTGTATATGGGAAAACACTGTAAGTTGGATCACCAAATGCTTAAAAAGAAAGAGCTTTAATTATTTTAGTTAAAAACTGGTGGTCATAACCTTCACAGTAAAAATGTTCCTTTTTTTAAAATCTTATGAGAATGTTCCAATTTGGATTTTGTATTCTTCTACTTGAAAAACAATACATTTATTAATGATGATATGAAAGTAATAGTTAATATCTTTTCATAGGCAAAGTACTAAGGGCTTTGAGGATGTTTCAGTGTGACCCTCTCAGCAACATCATGAAGCAGGTATTCTTACCTTTCTTTACTAATAAGCTGTTGGGCAAAGGGGTTTTGTCCAAGGAACCTAGCCTGCAATGGCCTGCATCCCAAAGTCCTTGCTCGGAACTGCATGCTGCAATGCTTCCCCATTTTGGAATATTCTGAGTTAAATTTTTAAAAATAAAATAAAATACATTTACTAAAGAAACGTCAGAAAACAGACAAATTGTAAAAGGTCAAAAGACATTTCAATGCCATTAACATTTTGAAATAATTTCTTACTTTTCCCCGAACAAGGCCATTCAAAACTATTGTATTTATATAAAATTTAGTCATTTTCAAAATTTGCCATTTCATTATGGAAATATCAAGTTCACATGATTATTCCACTGCTTTTGGAAATTGAACATAATATCCTAAAATAGCTTTTTTATGATGTTCAATCTTCAAAATAATTTCTGAAAATGTACATTCAGAAATGCCATCTAAGTAAAGGATAGTCAATGATAGAATACGATCTTTTCAATAAACTTAAGTGCATGCCAGAGTGAAAACACTGGCCTAGCCACCTTCCCAATGGGCTTCCTCGGGGATCTGGCCAGACTCAATACTGATGCTATCAAACATGTAAGAGAACCAGCAAGGAAAGAAGCCTTCCTCTAGCCCACAGAAGAATCCAGCACTGGGGCGCCTGGGTGGCTCAACAGATCAAGCAGCCGACTCTTGATTTTGGCTCAAGTCATGATCTCAGTGTCCTGCCATCTAGCCCTCAATGGGGCTAACGTGCACTGCGGGGAGTCAGTTTCAGGAGTCTCTCTACCTCTCCCCCTGCAAGTTCTCTCATTAAAATAAATTTAAAAAGTCAAAGAAGAAAGAAAGAAAGAAAGAAAGAAAGAAAGAAAGAAAGAAAGAAAG
>NW_023270265.1:8793889-8815412 GCF_011800145.1 Mirounga leonina | reverse complement strand
GAAAGAAAGAAAGAAAGAAAGAAAGAAAGAAAGAAAGAAAGAAAGAAGGAAAGAGAAAAAAGAAAAATCCAGACCACAATTCCTGGTTTGAAAAGGATGGAAAAGAATCCTGGGTTTTATCCTTCCTACTCTAAATCCAATTCCTATTCCCTCAAATGAATACAGCAGAATTTTATTTAGCAATATAGTTTCAGGACATAGATGATTAATAGCAAAACGTGAATTTTGGAAGTATCTTTAAATATGTTTCAAGAAATTTAAAATAACTGTGAAAAATTAATAACTACCATAAATAAAGTTTTCATATCCATGATATAAGTATCCAGAGGTGAGGATACCTTAATGCTTAATGACACATAAGAAGCTAATTAAAACTGTCTCGCCTCAAGAAGAGAGCAAACAAGAACCTTAGGAATGTTAAATCAATTTTTTGTTCATCATCTCTACTGATGGCTTTAGGTTCATGCCAGTTCCTATGTGTTTTATAATTCCATCACAGGCACACCAAGGAGTTCTTAACATCTGGGGTCTAAAAAAACCCCACATTCTGAATATTTTGTTTTATTTATTAATCTACATTTTTCATCAAGAAGTAAAATAACTCTATGAAAATAAACTAAATTACAAACGCACCTACCAAAAGGTCTCCTCTACTTGGATGAGGGTCTCGGCTGGGCTCTGATCTAGTGGAAATAAGATCAGGTAAAATATTTATGATGGTCTGGAGATAAGGGCAAACCAGGGCTTGGCAGAATGAGGACTGCTTCCCTCATATATCCTCATAAATGGGATTGCCCATGTTACAGTTGAGTCCGCCATGTGAAGAGAAACAACAGGCTCACCAGGCCAGAAGTCCAGTGTTCCAAAGCCTTAGAGTTTCCTGTAAAAGGGACTTGAACGTCCAGAAAGTCTGTAATAGGTATAGATATATAATTTGTATGACATGAATGTATGAGTCCATAAATGTTTATCCAAGTATGGGCCAACCCTGTGATTTCTGATTAAGCGCTCCATTCAATATTAGTACAATTGAAAGGGCTTAATTATGACCACAACCAGATATCTGCTTATCATATGTTGCCTGCCTTTCCACTCTGCTTTTGCATTCCACTTGCAATATACAATAAACATGTGCACACATACCATGGAGATTTGTTGGGTTCAGGTTAAAATTCTGAGGTGCCAGTGGAAGTGGACCTCAGGGGGTCACAGCCTAACTCTTCCTGTCAGTGGCCAGGACTGGAGGTGTACTGCCAGGATGCTCATCATCACCTCACTCTTGTGGGAAGGAGCTTTCTGAGATGATTCCAGCACTAGTTAGAACTGAAGGAGAGGTTAACTATCACTTAGATACGGACAGCAGAGATGCTTCTCTTCTGGTTCCCACTGGATACCTCTCTATTGTGAGGATTTCAGGAGGTCTGTGGGGATAGGTGGGAAAGAGGAGCAAGATATTGCCTGTTCCTTAACAACTGTGTGAGTTATAATCGCTTTGGGGTCCTGCATGCTTCTGTTAAAGAAATTATCTTGTTTTTAAGCAATGAATTCTTGAGTCGGTAATTCGCTCAGGTGATTCCTAACGATTTCATGCCCACACAGACACTTAGACATGAGGTGATGGGATTTCTGCTGCTATCGAGTGACAGGCAACTGGAGATATGCAGAAGAGTTGATAATAGCTGAGTGGAAACTTACCTTTTCAATACTTAAAAAACAAAGACACATGATGCCAGTTACAGACTGGGTGATAATACAGAGTGATAAGCCACATGAAACCCTCTGGGTTGGGTGACAAATCTGCACTTGACCTTATTTTATTCTTTATTAAAATAAAACCAATTATAAGATGTAAAGATGTGATAATGCAGCCTCTGAGCATTTTCTGAAATGATTTGAAAAGATCCTTGAGCCAACACTCACATTTAGCAGCTAGACAGCCAGCCGCCTACCCCACAGGTTTCTGCTTCTGTATTAACTGATGAAAAAGACGCATTCCAATAATAGTATCTTCTTCAATGCAGGCGAGTAAAGAAACAAGTATATCATGCATGGGGGTAAGAATAAATGTTTATTCCTATATTATATCTTTCCAGTCCAAAAGACTGCAGAATGTGAGTGGTAAAATAACGCATTTTATTTTGAAAAACTAATTTCAATTTAGAATTCTTTTCACTGTTAACACAAAATTCATTCCCTCTGCGGAGATTAACTGGACATAGCTGATCCCTGTGCAGGACAAGGTTTGAGGAGGGTGGGGCAGAAAGAGAGGAAAGAGAAAAGGTAAGTTAAAGGTTGAGAGAGGCAAAGCTACTTACCTACCTCCCAAATAAACTATTCCTTAAAACAACAACTGGACAGATGATTTAATGTCCTATATCACTTGTATAACTTCCTAGCACAAGGCTGGGCACGTAATGCTTAGTTAGAGGTTTCTTTTCCTTTCATTACTTTCTCTCAAAAAAGGGTCTGCTGAGAGAGAGCTGAGCCAGAGGTGGTCCTGAGCCAGAAGTGGTCCTGGGCCTGGATCTCCCTGGGCTGGCCTCTTATTTTCATTTTTAACAAACTCTGTTCCCAACCTCTTAAATAGTTATTTACTGATCTCTCCCAAAGGGTCACAGATAATAGGCTCAAGATGCTGCTGCCTTTTACTTGTACTGTGTAAAGCACTCAAAGATGCCCTGTCAATTAATTAGCAGCTTAATTGGAATGAAATTATGTAATTAAGCATCTCATTTCAAATTAGCTATAAATGTTTACCAGCTCACAGGAATGAGACTTTCAAGGGGCCTTCATCCAGACCTTGTTGGTTTTGACAGTAAGTCAATGTCTCCCTTCCTTTTTCTAAGTTAGAAATGCAGGATTTTAATGAAGCCCAAAGATAAGTTCCATAAACCAGTCAGATATCAGTTTACACTTTATACAACTGATGACCTCCACCAAAAGAACACAGTCTTCCTTGGGGCAAGTCTATTGACTAGGCCCAAAAAGAATTAATTTGCTCCAGAAGGGAATGGCAAAATATATAGTTTTATAAATTCAGTGTTTGTAAAGTGTCACAAGGTTCAGTTTCTATATGTCAAAAATCTAGTCCTGTTATATATAAACAAGTACTTTAAATTGTTCTATGATTAAAGACCACTGGCTTCTCTTCACATCCCTCCCAGTGCTGTAAAGCATTTCCCTATCATGATGGATATTGCTAATCTTCCCCAGCAACCACTCTCTGCATCTCCCTTTTAAATGGAACCCCTTCCTGCATGACAGTCTCAGCTTGGCCATCTGGTCAAGTCCTTGCCAGTGCAAAGTAAGAAGCTGGAAGGATGTGGGCAACTTTGCCATTATTTTCCTAACAGCCAATTGCTTGCCCTCGACTTCTTATCTTTGCCCCTTGCAGAAAGCAGATGTTGTTCCAGTGAGCCAGGTCTGACTGTGAGTGAGGAAAACCCCTTGGGGATTAACAGAACAATTAGAAGAAACGTGAGCCCTTACATAACCTTGTAGAGTTGATACAACTATCTTCCTGGCCTGCCCTCCTCTCTTTAAGCCAGAGTTTCTGAACCTTGGGACTACTGTGATTTGAGCTGAATAATTTGTTGTTATGAGAGAGTACTCTAGGCATTGGAGAAAGTTTAGTTGAGTCCCTGGGGATACCAGGGACTACTCATATCCCTAGCTGTGGCAACCAAAAATTTCCCCAGATGTTGTCAGATATCTAGGGCAAATTTGCCCCTAGATGGAAACCACTGCTCTGAACAGTTGCTTTAAAGAACAACCTTTTGTCTTGTTTGATGCCCTGTATTCTTAGGTATATTTGGTACAGTAGCTTAAAGTACAGTGTGGTCTATGGAGAACCTTTTAAAGATTCTGTGAGGTTTGCACTGATACTGTAAAAGGAATGTCTGATAAAAATGTTAGCTGCAAATCAAGGCAGTAGAATCCATTTTTACTAATAATATTCTTTACCGCCATGTCCTTTGGGGGGGGAATTTCCATTTAAAAATGTCCTTGATGTAGTAGTAAAAATCATTAATTTTATTAAATATCAACTCTTGAGCACACATCTTTAAAATATTCTAAGTATTGAAATGGTAGGTATACACTAAACACTTCTGATGCATACTGAAGTGTGATTATTGTCTTTTTTTTTTTTTTTTTAAGTAGGCTCCACATCCACATGGAGCCCCCATGGGGCTTGAACTAATGACCCTGAGATCAAGACCTGAGCTGAGATCAAGAGTCAGACACTTAACTAACTAAGCCACCCAGATGCCCCAGTGTGATTATTGTCTTAAAAGTACTTGTGCAGTAGGGGCGCCTGGGCCTGAGTGGCCCAGATGGGTTAAGCATCTGCCTTCGGCTCAGATCATGATGCCAGGGTCCTAGGATCAAGTCTCAATTGGGCTCCCTGCTCAACCAGGAGCCAGCTTCTCCCTCTGCCTGCCACTCCCCTTGCTTGTGCTCTCTCTCTTGCTGCCAAATAATAAATAAAATCTTTTTTAAAAAGTAAAAAAAAAAAAGTACTTGTGTAGTTATTTGAGTTGCAAACTGAACTAGCTACATTTTTGAGGGATACTAGTTTTACTTGACAGAATGGGATGGAGAGAAAAAGGCTTTCAAACTATGTTATTTGGTAGATATCTTGACAGAAAAGAATGAGATGAATCTGTCATTTCAGGGCAAACAGTAGAGAGTATGTTGATCATCAGCTGTTGCTACTGATAAAATTGAAGCAATCAAGTGAGAATTAGGATTTTGGAAAACTAATATTCACCACCATGAGTTTGGCAGCTTAAGACATGTCCAATGTAGCTGGTGGTCAGATCAATAAAACAATTTTTCTGATAGTGTATAATCATGAGTCAACGTTTAGAAGATCTACTTTAACTCAATGAAACAATATTTTCCAATGCATGAGGTCATGAAATGATGTACAGGCAAAAGACTCATCCGAAGTAGGGTATGGATCAGTGGGTTGTAATGTCACATAGAACAAAATTTTATACAATTTCAGATTTCACATTGCCAGTAATCTTTAAGAACTATTACCTGATGAGTTAGGGTATGGAATTTAAGAAATCTAAAATTGTCAGATTTGGCTACAAAAACAATCCTTCTTTTTCTAACCACATATTTATAGGAAGTTACTTTTCCTCACATACTTCCACCAAACCAACATAAGGTAAGGGATTGATTACAGATGTAGATATTTGAATCTAGCTGTCTTCTGCTAAAGCATCCATTAAAGAAATTTGCAAAAATATAAAGTAATGTCATAGCAGGTTAGCAAGATGGTGGAAGAGGAAGCCCTAGACCGTCCCTCCTTCCACAGAGATACCAATTCAGAAATATACACAGATCAATAATATCCTTTGTGAGAAATACAGAAAACAGTTAAGAAGCTCCTGCATCCAAGGTAGTATAAAACCAGCTGCAATGAAGCCAACAGGAAAATGCGTGGTACCCTCTCACTACAGTAGCTCTCTCTGGCATAGTATCACATGGTTGGGAGCAAACTCCCTGTTCCTGGACTGTCCCTATAGGGAAAGAGAAGAGTGGACTATATTTGCAACATTCTGAGTTTTCATGGAGGGAAGTAGGAGAGCCTGCCGACGAGACTGGCTTCTTCTTTTTTTTTTTTTTTTAATTTTTTATTCTTATGTTAATCCCCATACATTACATCATTAGTTTGAGATGAAGTGTTCCATGATTCATTGTTTGTGCATAACACCCAGTGCTCCATGCAGAATGTGCCCTCCTCAATACCCACCACCAGGCTAACCCAGCCTCCCACCCCCCTCCCCTCTAGAACCCTCAGTTTGTTTTTCAGAGTCCATCGCAAGACTGGCTTCTGTCTCACTTGTCTTACATCACAGCTGGTACCCGGTGTACTCTTGATGCCTGGAGGCCACTGAGAACCAAAAAGAGTGGGGCAGGATGCTGCTGATTCAGAGTAGCCACAGTACAGCAGAAAGATGCCACAGGGAACAAGAGATTATGAGCTCTTGAAATAAGAAACCAGCAAATCCAGCCAGTTAGGAATCTACATGCACAAATCCAGAGAAGATACAGCCACAAGAAAGTCTTAAGAAGCCTTCCTGGAAACATCAACCGACATGACTGGATCATGAAGAAACAGAAATCTGAACAAACCTATAACTAGTAAAGAGACTGAACAAGTCATCAAATACCTCCTCAGAAAGAAAAGCTCAAAACCAGATGGCTTCATTGGTGAATTCTACCAAATATTTAAAGAATTAACACCAATCCTTCTCAAACTTTTCTGGAAAATTGAAGAGGCAGGAACATTTCCAAACTCATTTTATGAGAACAGCATTATCCTAATACCCAAGCCAGAAAAAGATACTACCACAAAAGAAGACGACAGGCCAATATCCCTGATGAATATAGATGTAAAAACACTCAACAAAATTCTAGCAAACTGAATTCAACAGATATCAAAGAATCAGACACCATGACCAAATGGGATTTATCCTTGTGATTCAATAATGACTCAACATAAGAAAATTAATTGATGTGATACACCACATTACCAGAATAAAGGATAAAATTCACATGGTCTTCTCAATAGATACAAAAAAACAACTGACATAGTTCAACACACTCTTCTGATAAAAACACTCAAACTATGAATAGAAGGAAATTACTTCAACACAATAAAGGTCATATATGACAAGCCCACAGCTAATATCATACTGAAAGCTTTTCCTTTGAGATCAAGAATAAGGCATGAATGTCCAACTCCCACCACTTTTATTCAACATACTACTGCAAGTTCCAGTCAGCGCAATTAAGGAAGAAAAAGAAATAAAAAGCATCCAAATCCCAGAAAGGAAAAAGTAAAATTATCTCTGTTCACAGATGATGCAATCTTATATGCGGAAAACCCTGAAGTTTCCTTACAAAAAACTGTTAGAATTAATAAATGAATTCAGCAAAGTCACAGGATAGATAATCAACCTAAAAGAATATATTTCTATATACTAACAATGTTCAATTCTGAAAGGAAATTAGGGAACAAATCCATTTATAATAGCATGAAAAGGAATGAAATAGGAATAAATGGAACCAAGAAGGCAAAAGACTTGTACAATGAAAATTGCACGTTGTTGAAAGAAATTAAAGAAGACATAAACGGAAAGACACCCTGTGTTCATGAGATGGAAAGCTTAATATAGTTAAAATGTCCACACAATCCAAGTCATCTACAGATTCAAAGTAATCCCTAAAAAAAATCTCAATGGTAATTTTTTTACAAAAATAGAAAAAATTCATGTGGAAGCACAAAGGACTCTCAATAAACAATCTTGAAGAAGAAAAATAAAACTGGAGGCCTCATACTTCCTGATTTCAAGCTACAATAATCAAAACAATATGGTGCTGGCATAAAGAAAGATGTACAGATCAATGGCACAGAATAGAGAGCCCAGAAATAAACCCATGCATGTACAGTCAGCTGATCTTCAACATGAGTGCCAAGAATACACACTGGGGATAGAACCACTTCTTCAATAAATGGTGTTGGGAAAAGTGGATATCCACATGCAAAAGAATGAAAGTGGACCCCTATTTTACACTACTCACAAATATTAACTCAAAATGGATTGAATAATACCTAAATGTAACACCAGAAACTGTAAAACTATCGAAAATAGCATAGGGAAAAAGATTCATGCACTGGTTTTGGCAATGATTTCTTGGATATGACACCAAAAGAATATGCAATAAAAGCAAAAATAGACAAGTGGGACTACATCAAACTAAAAAGCTTTTGTACGGCAAAGGAAAGAATTAGCAGAATGAAAAGGCGGCCTATCGAATGGGAGAAAATATTTCAAACCACATATATGATAAGGCACTAATATCCAAAGTATATAGGAATTCCTACAACTCATTATAAAAAATACAAATAACTCAATTTTTTAAAAAAAGTGAACAATAGCTTGGACAGACATTTCTCCAAAGAAGATTTAAAAATGGCCAACGGATACATGAAAAGATGCTCAACATCACTAATCATCAGGTAAATGCAATTCAAAACCCCACAAGATTTTATTTCACACATATTAGGATGGTCATCATCAAAAATAATTGCTGGTGGGGATGTAAAATGGTACAGCCACCATGGACAACAATATGGAGGTTTCTCAAAAAAACTAAAAACAGAGTGAGCGTTGTGAATTGTGCAAGACTGTTGAATCACAGATCTGTACCTCTGAAACAAATAATACATTATATGTGGAAAAAGAAAAAGAAGAAGAAGAAGAAGATAGCAGGAGGGAAAGAATGAAGGGGGGGAAATCGGAGGGGGAAATGAACCATGAGAGATGATGGACTCTGAAAAACAGACTGAGGGTTCTAGAGGGGAGGGGGGTGGGAGGATGGGTTAGCCTGGTGATGGGTATTAAGGAGGGCACGTTCTGCATGGAGCACTGGGTGTTACACGCAAACAATGAATCATGGAACACTACATCAAAAACTAATGATGTAATGTATGGTGATTAACATAACATAATAAAAAAAAAAAAAAAACTAAAAACAGAACTACCAAATGATCCAGCAATCCCACCTCTGGTATATATCCAAAAGAACTGAAAACAGGATTTTAAAAAGATGTTTCTATTTCCATGTTCACAGCAGCATTATTCCCAATAACAAAGGAACCCAAATAATCTAAATGTCCACTGGTAGATGAATGGATAAAGAAAATGCAATATGCACACAGAATGGAATATGATTCAGTGACAAAAAAGGAAATCCTGTCATATGCCACAACATGAGTGAAACTTTGAAAACATTCTGCTAAGTGAAATAAGCCAGTCACAGAAGGACAAATACTACTTAATTCTACTTAAATGAGGTATCTAAAGTAGTCAAACTCATTGAGGTAGAAAGAATGGTGGTTGCCGCGGGATAGGCGGTGGGAAATGGGGAGCTGCTGTTCGGTGGGTATACAGTGTCATTTATGCAAGACAAAAATTCTACAGGTCTGCTGTACACCATGTACTCATAGTTTAAAATACTGCACTATATACTCAAAAATTTCCTTGGAGGGTAGAACTCATGTGTTTTTTACTATAGTAAATATATATACAAAGCAATGCTACTTTTCTCATTTTTTTTTGTTTTGGGAAATTATTTATTTTTCATTAAAAAATGTTATTTATTTTAGCATGCAATGGTTTATTTTTATTTTCAAAATCAATTATATATATTTAGAGGGAGTGAGTTGGGGGGGAGGGATAGAGGGAAAGGGAGAGGAAAAGTCCAAATGGGGCTCAATCTCACAATCCTGAGATCATGATTTGAGCCAAAATCAAGAGTCAAGACACTTAACTGAGCAACGCAGGTGACCCTCAATAAAATTTTTAATTCTTCTCATTTTACTTTTTAATATTGTAAATATTGATAGATATGGCTCATTGAAACAAAAGCTCTTAAGGAGCCTTCAGTACCTTTTATGAATGTATAGCGTTCCTGACATCAAAAAATTTGAGATCCATTAACTTAGTTAGATTATACTCTTGATAATACACGTAATCCAAGTACTTTTTTTTTAATCTTATCAGTTACACTTACTCATCCTATAGACTTTTAAACTTGGGTGCTAATGGATTTATCTAACACTCAGTTTATCTATAAAGAGGGTTTTTTAATTTCTTTTAGAAAGAATTAAACTATTATATATAATGTGTCATTAGTAACCTTTTCTTATGTTTATGATTAATTTCCCCAGATACTTACAAACCCTTTGTAAAAAGGATCAACAGATTATTTTTTTAGTGTCTCCTTAGATTTAAACAAGTCTGTGAGGCCTTGATAGTTTGTGAAAAAGCAAAAGAAAGAAAATGGTAATATGTAAGGAAAAACATAAAATACAAAATTGAAAAATACCAGTGATACAAACACAGCAAACAGAATATGACTGCTGCTATATTCCAGGCACTGAGCTATCTTATTTAATCCTCTCAACAGCCCCGCGAGGTAGGTAAGACTATCATCATTGTGCAGATAAGGAAAGGTGAGTCTATGTGGCTAGTCCAAGCCAGCAAGTGGCAGAGCTGGGATTTAGTGCTCTCAAGCCAGGATTGGAACCAAGGCCACTGTGACTTCAGAGCTGCATTTCCGTGCATGCGTAGGTGCGTAGGTGTGTGGTTTAGAAGGATGGAATTTTTGTGTTGTCAAATACATGCAACTTCTGAGCTGCTGTCGTTTGAGCTTAGATGAGCAAATCCAGGTCAGCGGCCGTGCCACCAGCTGTGAACAGGTCAAGAGAAACAAGAATCATTGAGCTTGGGAAATTACCAGGGGGATCAGGGAATGCCATGTTGCTGCTCTCAGCTGGAGACAAAAATAAACAAACTTGTCCGTAAAGTGCAAAGGTGTAGGGGACTCCTTAGCACTCACCACCCAAAGAAACACCACCAGAAAGGGAGACTGAGGACAAGCTGACAGCAAGGATGGAGCTTGGGCAACTCAATCCAATATTTTCTTCTCTTGTACATGCTTTGTGTGAGGGGTACCTGTGGGCCTGGGCATGGGTCAAAATAACTCGGGAGCATCAAGCAGGCATTTCTGTCCCTCTCCTCTCTGCTGGTGGCAAATGGAGCCACATAACAGCTAGTGAGATCCCCGGGATTCTGAGAATCAATATGCCAACCACTTGTGCCCGATCTCAGTGTAAGAGAATGAGTAGCTGGATAGGGATACATATTGTCTCTTCAAATTCAGTTGAAAGGGGAGTAGTCTCCTAAAGATTTATGAAAGCCAGAGGTTTTTTAAAGACAGCATTTGGGATTATACTGCATCTCCCAAAGTATGTTCCCAGAGAGACACATACATTGATTCTGAGGCCAAGCAGATCTGGGAAGGGCTATGAGGTAGAGTAAAACTTGGAGAATCATATCAATGCATTAAAAGCTTTGGAAGCTATTGCAGGGAAAACAGTTATGTTGGTTTAATCCAGAATTTCCCAAGTTGGTTGCAGAAAGGTTGTGTTATGGATCCATTCTGGACCAGTGGGATGGAAGAGTATTGCAGGCTCTGGGCTAAAAATAAGTAAACAGACCTAACCCGGACAAATCCTTAATTTCTCTGTAACTCAGACTTCTTACTGGAAAAATGGGCACAATTGCAATTATATGAGAGACTTCTTGGAAGAATTAAATACATACACATATGCTATACACACATATACATATATATAGCATTTATATGAAGTGTGCAATAAATGGTAATCCTCCACCCAGACATGCGCTTAAGTCTGTGGTGCAATGTTTTCCTTGCATGGCAGTTACAGAAGTAATCATCTGAGTAACAGAACAACTGCCTTCATTCAGTACCTGATGACATTGTAGTGGGGAGAACAGTATCTGTTCTTGGAGTAGTCACAGTCCAATTAAGGAGGAAGACATGAGAACAGCTAACCACATGATGAGTGCTCTCCTCTATTTGTGCAAAGTTTCATGGAAATGTTTAATTCTCCCAAGGCAAGTCATAGAAACCATCAGAATGGAGTCTTGAAGGATACAGGGTAGTTTCCCAGGCAGAACAGTAAAATAAACCATTTAAGTGAAGGGAAATTGCTAAATGATGCCCAGAGAGGTGATGTATTCAGCATGTAGAAGAATGTGGACTCATTTGGATAGAAACAGAGAGGAAGAGATGATTCAACTGAGAGAACTGGTCAAGGCAACGCTATAAGAGACACTGCCTGGTGGAGGAGTTTGGACTTTATCTTAGGGCACTCTTGAGACATGTTTTCACAGAAATAACAAGATCAGATTTGTGTTTCCGAATGATGATTCTGGTACCAGTAGGGAGGCTGATCTCAGGGAGTGAAATCAGAAGCAAAAGAGTAGCTAGAAGCCAACCATCTCCCCTTGCCTGTCCTCAAGTTGGTGAAGGCATGGACCAGAGCAGTGCTCAGCTAGACAGCAAGGGAATATAAAGGTATTTCTTCATGTTCCAGTCTTAAGGAAGGGAAAGGTAGAGAGAGAGGAAGGTAAAAAGTACTGACTGACATTCTAACATGGATAACTGAATGCATGGCAAGACAGCTGACCAGGATCAGAAGAAAATGAAAGGGGAACAGGTTTAGGGAAAGATAATGGGGAGAGACTGTCCCGTGGAGAGTTTGTATATTGAAATTAACAATCCATGGGGCTTAAGGCGACCTCAGAAATTATAAAATTAGAAGTACAGGTCTGGAGTACACTTAACATATAGGAGGAGGTCTGGAGTCTGGAATTTTACTTGGATTGAAGATAGAAGCATTGGGAGTGACCAGGCGAGGTGGCCCCTGACCCAGAATGAGGGTGCAGAGGGCTCCAAAGCATACCAGAGTGAGCCGGAGGTTGGGAAATGTAAGGCAAAGATAGGAATAAAGCAGATTTCCTGCTTTCAGAAGGATTATAATTCAGCTTGGGAGACATAGTCGATATGTTGTAAAGAGATGAAAGAAAAATCAAGTGCTAAGCTCTGTGCTACTTATCGTAGCTTCAAGAGTATACAGAATACGAATTAAATCTTCAAATGGAAATAAATGAGACCTCGAAGTGTAGGTGAGATTTTTAAGCTAAAGGGAAATAGAAGAATGGAATTTCATTGTCAAGGGCAAAGGACCAGCCAGATATTCAGATCAGTGTTACTAAAGGAGGCCAGAATGAGGGAAGACTGGAGTAATGATGGGCAAAACCAAGGTGATAGGAAAAAATCATGTACATAAAGAGGAAATAGGGTAGAGTTAAATGGCTGGAAAGATACACAGATGAAGGAAGAGTGAACTTACTCAAGATTGAAAAGAGCATCTTGGAAACTGATATGCTTGCAATAATGTGACTACAGATATCACAACACAACATATAGGAGGAGTTCAAAAAACTTCAGGTTTTTCTATGGTTTTAGAAGCAGTTCTTGTATTCAGTCATGAGGTACGACCACACTTGGTAACTTTGAATGACTTGGAAGGGGCATGATGAGTAGCTGCTCCGATGGTCTAGTCTATTCTGTCAGTCTGGATACCTAAGTGTTGATCTTCGTGTGCCTGTCTGCCTTGGTCTCTGGGGCTTTGTGTGCTTTTCTGTATGTGTGTCTGCACACATGTATATTTGTGTCTCTATGTGCTTATATCAGTGTCTCCAGATCTTTCAGTGTCTGTATGGATGAGCCTTCACCTTGCTTTCGTGTCCCTGTGTGAAGGACACTGCACCTGTCCCTCCCGGCCATGTCATTGTGCCATTTGGTCAATGTCTCCCCATCTGTGTGGGCATGACTTCGCTATGAGACTGTGCTCACACACTTGAATAGGTGTCTGCATACGTGACAACTGGGTTTTTTGTGCCCATGTATTCGAGTCTGGACTGTGTGAGTGCGTACATGCGTTTGTATATGTGCGTTTGTGTATGTGTGTGTAATTTTTAAAGCTTTACTCCAGCATACCCGCCGGTGCCTTCCGCAGCTAATGGAAAACTGTCAAATGGTGCTGAGTGACAAATGGGAAAAGCCCTCACTGTATCAGGCTACCCTGGCCTTTTTACTTTTAATAGAAAATTGATCTTATCTTTTACAGCCTATTTCACTACATTTCAATGTGCAGATGCAAATATTTCCATGCCACTGACATAAAGCCTGTATCAACCCGAAGTGATCTTTTGTGTAAACTGAATCTGAAATTATTTTCTTTGCTTTGTAATGGTGGCGAGGACCAAGCAAAGCATTTCTTGAGCCATAAAATTTAATTTAACTCAAAAGTCACCCCAGCTTATGGATTTTCCTGCACAGAGACTTTCATATTAGGGGCCTGTGGTGAGGACTCCCTGTTGATTTTTGTAAATGCTAGAAGCCCTAGAGAGAGATGTAATCTCAGAATTTTTTTACCCAAGTATTAGCAAAATAACTGTGATGAATCACTGTTGGTGGGGTTGGTGTAAAAGAAAGAAGGAGGGGAGAGCCCGTTCCAAGCCCAGTGCTAGAGCAGCTCACTCTATCAGGAGTCCGGGGAGAAGGCGCAACAGACACTGCCTTTGGATCTTACAGGGAACTAGAATTAAGAGGCTACTAAACTTGAATAGTGGCCTGAGCCCGGGCAGGGGGACAGGGATGCATGCAGCCTGATGGGTTCTGTGGCAATCGCTATTCTCAGATAGCATCAGGATGAATCTCACTGAATTGTCGCAACAGCCCCAGGATAAGCAGGTGGGATCTTGGAGTTGGGGGCTGAGATGCAAACTCCAATTTCTCGGTTACATTCTCAGTTGATGAAGCTGCTTTCCAAAGCACATGTTACAAGAGCTTCCTAAAACTATCTTCTGTTTGGGGTTCGTCGTCCATGTATAACACAAGCCAAACACAGGTAGAAACCCAACCTGCCCTAGGTATAAGTTTGAAAGTCAAAGTAGCTCTAAAACCTGCCAGGAATGTTCCACATATTTAAAGCCTTTTTGGTCAACATGGTTAGCCACAGGAGCAGACTTGGATTTTAAGCTCTCTTTGCTATGGTGTTTTCCAACTTCACACTAACACGCTGCCTATTAATTTAAAAAAAAAAAAAAAGGCAATCAGCACAGAATCTTAGAAGTCCATTCATTAACTATCATTCAGATGGAGTGCAACAGAGAACAATATCCTCAGATTTCACTTCCTCACACAGAAACCCCACGCCAGGTGCCCAGAGCACCCTTGGTACTTCCATCCCTGCCTGTGAGAGAGAGTAGTTCAACCCCAAACACTGGGAAGATGTGTCACAGAGGATGTCTTTCCCATTTACTTCATAGAAATGAATCCTGACAGTTTAGCTGTGCACACGGCTGAGCGCTAAAAGTCTCATTTCTCAGCATCCCTTGCAATCGGATATGGCTACCAAGTTCTTCTAAGATATAGGAGGAAGTTTTATACTTCTTGGGGTTCTCCTAAAAGAAAAGAGTGTCCTTTTTTTCCTTTGCTTCCTTCTTCACTCTTCCTGCTGTATGGAATACAGTGCTGTGGCTGGAACATCAGCAGCCACTTTGAATCATAGAGCAATTTTGGTGTTGGAAGCAATGAGGGCTGAGAAATGAGAGCAAAAGTTTCTATGGGCTTGGAACAACCATAGAGCATTTGCAAGCTTATTCTGAAATGCCTACCTCTAAACTGCTCTTACATGGGAGGAATCTATATTTATATATTTCATAAGCCACTATATTCTGAATTTTATTACTTGTAGCTGAGCTTAACCTGTACTGATAAAGCAAACACCTTGCTCCTAGTCTCAGTGGTTGCAAAAGAACTGCTTCCCCTTCCATTAAACTCTGATTCGGGACCCAAATGTCTTTCTAAATAGCAACTATCAGAAAACAACGAAGCCAAGAGTTCTGTGTCAGATTTTCTTTGATGCTGGCAGGGTGGAAGCAGTACTTTGTGTCTTAAAAGATGTGGCATGTTGGGGCACCTGGGTGGCTCAGTTGGTTAAGTGTCCAACTCTTTGAATTTTGGCTCAGGTCATGATCTCAAGGTCATGAGATTGAGCCCCACTGACTGGCTCTGTGCTCAGCAGGGAGTCTGCTTGAGACTCTTTCTCTCCTGCTCCCTTTGCCCCTCTCCCACGCGTTCTCTTTCTCTTTCTCTCTAAAATAAACAACATCCTTTTTTTTAAGATTTTATTGATTTATTTGTGAGAGAGAGATAGGGAGCACAAGCAGGGTAGTGGCAGGCAGAGGCAGAAGCAGACTCTATGCTGAGCAAGAAGTCCAGTGGGGAACTCAATCCCAGGACCCTGGGATCAAGATCTGAGCCGAAGGCAGATGTTTAACCAACTGAGCCACCCAGGAATCCCTAAAATAAATAAAATCTTAAAAAGAAATAACCAAAAAGATATGGCATTTTGGTGGGAAGTAAGGTAAGGCAATGGGGCCAAAAGAAGAAAGAGCTGAATAGCAAGAGATATTACT
Source organism: Mirounga leonina (assembly GCF_011800145.1). Classification (NCBI taxonomy): domain Eukaryota; kingdom Metazoa; phylum Chordata; class Mammalia; order Carnivora; family Phocidae; genus Mirounga; species Mirounga leonina. Next base: position 8,799,468 of record NW_023270265.1, on the reverse strand, counting down.
TTGACTTTCAGAGTATCAGAGGGCCAGGCAATTAGGGGGAGAAAGAATGGCTGATTATTTGATGTCTCTCTAATTTCTGCATTATTTTCCTTTACCCAAATAATGAAACTTATTTTTTAATGCTTGATGCCAAATACGTTGATTGAATTGTACCAGGAAACCAGGTCAGAATGAAAAGAAAATCGGAGGGAAAAAAAAAAAAAAAAAACTGAACAAAATAGAAAACAATGATAGTACTAAAACGAGGGATATCTATTAACAAAGTTACTATCAATGTCTTCAATCCTTCACTTAAAGACAAATGATCTCAGACTGTTGAATTGAATACATATTAAATCACACATTAAATCAAATTAAAACAGAAATATTAAAATGCAAGAGATGAATTTATGGATGACATTAAGTTAAACTAAAACATGGCTTCTCCCATGTTCTGATTGGAGTATCCATTGAGGCTAAAAAAAATTAAAAAACTCACAACATTAAAAAAATGAAGATTAGAAATCTATGAAATTCTTAGAAAAGCTGCCTCTATTTGGAAGGCTGGTAATTAACAAGTGCTTATTATATGGGTGCCCAGGTGGCTCAGTCAGTTAAGTCTGCCTCCGGCTCAGGTCTTGATTCCAAGGTCCTGGGATCAAGCCCTGCGTCAGGCTCCCTGCTTGGTGGGGAGTCTGCTTCTCCCTCTCCCTCTGCCACTCCCCCCCTTGTGCGTGCTCTCTCTCTCTCTCGCTCACTCTCTCTTTAATAAATAAATAAAATCTTTAAGAAAACGTGTTTATTATATACCTACATTCTACTACACATTTTACAGACATTATCTCATTCAATCCTCACAAAAAAACCTCTAATATATGAGGTGTTTTATCCTCCATTTAAAAATGAGAGAATTGAGTTTTAGTGAGAATATGCCCAAGATCATACAGCTAATAAATGAAACAGAGACTCAAAATGAGGTGTTTGTTTATAAACCATATGGATTTTCATAGAAAAAAATAAATACATAGATTTGGTAAGCAGCATATTAAGTTTGATGTGATTACAGAGATAGTGCCTGAAATATGTTGCGCTATGTTGGGTAACTAGTAGTTTTATCTACTTACTGTTCACTGACTTGCAAGCAGAGGGACTTCCAAGCTGAAAACCTGGCCCCATGCCCTCTCTACCTTTCAGATAGTACTCTGTAAGCTGAACAGTATGTTTGTTTTTTTAAGATTTTATTTATTTGTTTGAAAGAGAGAGAGAGAGACAGAGAGAGCAGAAGCAGAGAAAGAGGCAGAGGGAGAGGGAGAATCAGACTCCCCACTGAGAGGGGAGTCCAGACGTGGAGCTCGATCCCAGGACCTGAAGATCATGACCCGAGCAGAAGGCAGATGTCTAGCCATATGAGCCACCCAGGTGCCCCCACTGAATAGTATGTTCTATCTTCTGTCATCTATGTCACTTTTCTGCAGAGAATGAAAGGTAGCATATTTCAGAAACAACAAATTTGGAGTGGTCCATTCCATTGTGAATCATCTCTGGTAATGTGCTAAGTGCAGAATTTGGATACAGGAGAAGTGTGAACTAGGAAAGTATGTGTTCATGTCCTAGTCCTAGAGCAGTTCAGAGAATTAAAGAACAACATAGTAGTGATAAAAATAAGTCTGATATTTGTAGATCCTCAGAAAAACACCTGGTAAATTTAAGGTTTAAAATCTGATCTGAGAAGGAATTTCTTTACACACAAGTAGGCAGAAGGTAGAACCAATATCGACCAAATCACCTGCCAAATAAGAAAATCCTACCTCATTTAAGCATGAGTAAAGGAAGGGTGTGGGGAGGGGGGACAGAAAGAGGAAGGGAAATGTTAAAGAACAAGATAAAGAGAGAAGTAATTGGAAAACTCAGAAGAAAAACATAATTATAAAAATGCACTACTGAATGATCAGAAGAAAATTAGAGGAAACCACATAGAATCTTTAATAAAGAACAAAGCTACATACTCTATAAAGAAACAGGAGAAGTACCCAAGAGAGAATTCGCTGAAATTCAAAACGAAGTGGGTAAAATGATAAGCAAGGTAAATGACATAAGAAAATATTTTTTCTCCTTTTTTTAAATTTTATTATGTTAATCACCATACATTACATCATTAGTTTTTGATATAGTGTTCCATGATTCATTGTTTGCATATAACACCCAGTGCTCCATTCAATACGTGCCCTCTTTAATACCCATCACCAGGCTAACCCATCCCCCCACCCCCCTCCCCTCTAGAACCCTCAGTTTGTTTCTCAGAGTCCACAGTCTCTCATGGTTCGACATAAGAAAATATATTAAGGAAACTATAAATCATGTAGTGAAAATTCACATAAGAAGCAGCATAGAGCAGAAATAATTCTACCGGAATGTAATTCAGTTATTATTAGAAATAAAAGCTTAAGACATACTTTCAGAAAAATTCAGAGAAGTGAAAAACAAAGAAGAAGCAATTATAAAAGAAATGTCAATATGTAAATAGGGATGATCATGGAACCCTGAAATACAGATAACTGTTGTTCCTGAACGAAAGAGCAGATTTTTTTTTTAACTGGCAAAATAATTAAGATATTCTAAAAGAACAGCACTCTTGAAAAAATAAGGATTATTTCTGCAAATTAAAAGAGTTCTTACTCTTCCAAATAAATGCAAACAAATAACTATGCAAACCTAAGTACCTCCAGCCGACATTTTACAATTGTAAGAATTAAAGAACTCTACAGGTAGCATGAAGGTGCAAATACTAAGTTGACACACAAATTTACACACAGCCTCATTGCTTTCTTCAAATGAATGTTATAGAAAGACACTTGCACATATGCAAGTATTAAGATGGTAAACTAAACACAGCACTGAGCTCTGCTTCATCATGAAACTTCTAAAAATTATCTCCAGTAAAGGAATTTTAAGAAGGCATGAATTCACATGAACAGAGGGAATGCCAATCAACAAAAGCAACAGAACTTCGGATGCTGGAAAGCTGAGGAAGTAATGTGGACTGACTCAGCCGAGCAGAGAAAGATGAACAGTTCATCTAGAAGCCAGAAAAATTGATAAGAAACTCAATTTCCATTCAAAACCTCCCCAAATCAGAGAAAGAACACAAGTGGAGCCTCTAGAGCTGGGATATAAAAAACACATTTAAAAATGGAGGACCAGTTGACAATCCAGTTAAGAAACAAACAGACCCTCTCTCATTTTAGGGTCCTCCATGGAGCTGAGTTACTTTCCTCCTGCCATTATGATTCTGATTCGCCAGAGAGTAAAACAGAGTCTCAGGATTGCATCCCTCACCGTGGAGAACTGGACATGTCAATTATGCTCACTGTTCTGAGGGATCTAACTCAGAATAGGCTGATACGGATTTTGAAAACAAAATGTTGAAAACTAGAGAATTACATTAAGGTTATATATCAGTACTTTGATCATTCTTTCCCCACCAACATCTCCACATTGTGACAACCAAGTATATTTCACTTGGGTAGATTACCCCCCCAACCTCCCGCCCTGGGGAATCTGACTATGGGGAGATTTTCCAAGCTAATGACCAAAATGGATCATTCTCACGCACCCATAGAGCGCCTCCAAATAGGTTTTGGGCACATGGTTCTTACATATGGGCAGATATCAAAATACTGACAAACATTTGAGGAATCTGTTTTATATGAAAGCAGGGGCTCATATAGAAAGAAAAAAATTAGAGGAATCTTAGGCATTGCAAGAGAAGAAATTTTTAAGTGGCTAATCATAACATCCTCTAGAAGCAAGTTTAAACAATGCTGAACCTCTAAGAATTTACTCTATAAAGAACCACATTTGGCTAAGTCCACTATAATAAAAATTGGGAGTTCGTTTAATTAAACTCTATGTAAAAACAAAGTAGAGTAAGTAATAAAAACAGACTAATTAGAAGCTTACACATATTTTATTAAAATTTGACAGGAAACATAGTAATCATTATTAAATTCTCTACAGAGCAGTCCACTCCCATCACTCTGCTCTCCACTGCCTACCACTAAGTCATATTCAGAGTTAAATTAATAGTCATTTGTTTATTCTTAGACAGTCGTGTCTCAAGAGTGGGGAATAATTAGCCGTAGACTGACACTGTTTCAGTCCAGCCTAACAACGTCAAAAAAACAAGAACCAAAAGGATCAAACACTTTTCAAGTAAATTAACTGCATCCCAGAATGAAGATAAAAATCATTGATAAGAACAAAAAATATCCAGCATTGAACAAGTAAAGTTCATACAGTCTGCTATCTAATAAAAAATTACCAGAAGTGCAAAAAACTGAGGAAAATATGACCCAGGATAAGGAGAAAAATCCATTAACTGAATAACAGACATATTTGAAGACCTAAATAGCTGAAATCTCCCTAATTAGATAAAATGATAAACCCACAGATTCAAAAAGCTCAAAATATCCCATCCCAAAAATAAATGAATAAATCAAACTATACTGAGGATCATCATAACCAAATTTCAAAAAATTGATGATGAAGAGAAAATCTTGAAAGCAGCAGGAGAAAAGACATATTCCATACACAGGAACAAAGGTAAGAACAACGGCAGATTTCTCACCAAAAACAATGCAAGCAAGAAGTCAGTTGAGTAACATGTTTAAAGTATCGTGGCAGGGTTAGGGCAGAGGTGCAGTGTGAAACTACCTCAAAAATATCTTTAACAATGAACGTAAAAGAAAGACTATTTCGAACATACAAAATTTGAAAGAATTCATCACCTGTAGACCCACACGTCGAAATACTAAAGCAAGTCCTTCAGGAAAAGGAAACTAATACCAGATTAAATTATGGATCTAGACAAATCATTGAAGAGGACCAGAAGTAGTAACTACATGGGTAAATATAATCAGTTTTTTTCTTAATATTGAAATATATTTTTAAAAATACTTGGTTGTTTAAACAAAATTAGTGACAGCAATGTGGAAATTATAATAAATGTAAAACTAAAATGTATGTCAGCAATAGCACAAAGGCCAAAAGGGAAAAAATGGAAGATAGCATTTTAAGGTTCTTACACTACACGTGAAGTGGTATAGTACCACTTAAAGGTAAAAGTCAAAGATGCACACTGTAAACCCTAAAGCAGTCGTTAAATAACGAAGCACAGATTTATACTTAATAAGCTAACAGAGAAGGTAATATGGAATCATAAAAATTATTCAATTTATTTGAAACAAGATAGAAAAGAGGAAAAGAGAACAAAGAACAGATGGGACAAATAGAAAACAAATAGCAAGAGAACAAATGGCAAAATGATGTTATAATTTTAAAATGTTGACTAGATGTACTTAGGTTTGCATAGTTATTTGTTTGCATCTGTTTGGAATGTTGAGATCTCTTTCATTTTGCAAAAATAACCCTTATTTTTTCAAGGTTATTTTTCTTTAGAATATCTTAAGCTAGGCTAATTTAGCAACATAAAATACTAATGTCTTCTGCATACTCCACCCACCCATACACCTCACAAAAAGGAAGGAAGGAAGGAAGGAAGGAAAGGAAGGAAAGGAAGGAAAGGAAGGAAAGGAAGGAAA